>NC_089802.1:5214945-5217445 GCF_029633855.1 Hoplias malabaricus
ACTGTTACAGTTATTGTTGTGAAAATCACTTAAATGCCAATAATGGTCTATATATTTAGAAAAGAAATGTGTATGTGACTGCCTGTGGTGACTGGGTACTTTTCCTAGCATCTGGCACACCCTGAGGAGGGACAGGCAGAGATGGACACCACTGCCAAATTACGATGGCACTCCCTTCAATACACACACACACACACACACACACACACACACCCCTGGGAGGTCCTCTCTTCTCCCTGTATTGCTGATCTGAATAAATAGATATGACGATCCACATCTTTAATGCAGATAGACAATTAACACTGTCAGTGTGTGTGTGTGTGTGTGTGTGTGTGTTTAGAGCAGAGAGGGTGGGGTAACCTGGATCTTAGGTTGTGTTTTGATGCAGAAAGCAAAAGGCAAAACCGTTCTTTAGTAAATCCATAATGATTTTAATCGGTTTGGCAGCGGACCTCTACCTGCATTGACTTGTAACTCAAAGACAAGTGGTTTGAATTCTGCATAAATGTGGCACTTGCATCAAATTCAGCACCTGACTGTATGCGCTGTATTGACAACATGATGGACAAGGACAGTTCCTGAGCCAAATGGTGCATAATTTGGATATTAATATGTATTTATGTTTTATAAAATTATCAAATTTACTCCAACATTATTAACACTTAATTGTTTGGACATTTGAGGCGCAGTGGAATCAGGGGGACTTTGTGTACAAAAAAACCCCACAAAAACAAGCTTAAATCGTATATATTCTTTTTTACTGACATTTCCGCAGTGTTCCAGCGCTCAGTGAAATCTAAGCTGTGTTCTCCTCTGTTCTGCAGAAGGCTGCAGTGGTGGACCAGGGTGACTACACTAAAGTAGGTTAAGCCCTGCCCAATTTGAGCCCTATAAAGTAGCTCAGTTAAAATAGCTGTAATAAACGAGCCGGCAACTTAGCGGAACAAAGAGAGTCATTAGCCACCATTGTCCCATCAAAAACGCTGTCAGAACCTTTTTCAAAGAGAGTAAGACGCCTTAGATGCGTTCGATCCCAAATTAAAGTCTTAATGAATGTAGTTTTCTGACGGGGCTAAAAAAATGTGCCCACCGTGGGGGAGCCTCCATCGCCACCGGGTTTCCGTCATTCAGACACGGAGCGTGTCCTGGTTAAAGTCTAATTACGGACGTCCCGTCTAAACAATGTCCTGGAACGTGGCTTGTTTTAAGCCAAAAAAAAGGCTTTGATTGTCATTTGAAAGTTAAACCTTAGCATGGCCAATTTTATAAACGTGATTACACCGTAGAAGAATGGTCTGAAGGCGTCCAAATGGAGATATTCCATTTAGCCTGAGGGTGGATTTTGTGTGTGCTGCATCACCACACTAACAGCGCTTCTCTGTCTTCAGCTTGCAACAATTTTCACCCATATCCCAACCCCCCCACCCCTCCTCACACTGGTGAAAATCACTGTCAAGCGCGTCTGAGACGGGATGGGGGTAAGTCCCTGAGGCTGTTTGTATTGTTATGTATGCCAGAATTACGGCATTTTTAAAAGCTGAAAATGCTCGTCATTTTACTGATACTAAGTCTTATTTATTTATTTATTTATTTATTTATTTATTTAAAAGCCTGATGAACACAGATGTATCCCGACCCAACGAATACCAACCAACCCAAATGTTCTGTGAGTGTTTGGAGACGCTACAGCAGAACCGTACAGACTTTTATTTATATATATATTAATTTTTAAACTGAATGTAAACCTACCTGTTTTTATTTATTTACACATTGTTTTGAGCCCATGGCTTATTTTCTTGGGCCTTCAGTCCCTCCCCCAATAGCATAAAGGGCCTCAGTTTGCCTCCACCTCACACAAGCATGGTGCTGGGCATACAGCATTCTCCTCCAGTGCACTGAGCTGTCCATGGATGTGGTGTTGTAGCAGCAGTTCAAACAGGTGTTGGCTAGCTTCAGTTGCTTTGGAGAAAGCATGTGCTGGAATTCATTCTCCAGGTTTGTTGTGTTGTGTGTGACTGAGGGGGTCCTGGTCAAACAACAAGTGGGATTTCGTGGATGTAAATAAAGGAAAAATATATAAAAATGAAAGTAAGATTTTCCCATTTTTCTCAATTTATTTATATATATAATATGTGTGTGTGTGTGTTTGTTCAGTAGATGCATCAGTAATGTGTAAACACACAGATAAACTGAGCTCTTCTTAAAAATGTATGCCAGAGGTCAACGTGAATAATAGTAATAAGAAGGATTTTATAAAGTGAAATTTAACGTTCAAAAATCAAAAAGCGTGGTGGTCACTCGGTCTACACCTGTAAACGTGTTGAACGCCACACCTCTCTATGAACGGAGGTGAACAGGGCGGCACACTTAAGTCACTTGATTCATTACTTGCTTTGGGCTAATCTGGAGTTTAAAAAAAAAAGCAAAACAACTCTTTAACGTCACCATTTTGCATCTTCTGAAGGAAGCAGAGAGCAGGTTGCCTCTGGAAAAAGGACTC
>NC_089802.1:5219945-5260692 GCF_029633855.1 Hoplias malabaricus
TGTGTGTGTGTGTGTGTCTGTGTTGCCCTGTGAAGGACTGGCGCCCCCTCCAGGGTGTATTCCCAGCCTTGCGCCCAATGATTCCAGGATACGTGGACCCACCGCGACCCTGAATTGGATAAGCGGTTACGGATAATGAATGAATGAATGAATGAATGATGTAGTGCTGATACACAGACAAGTTTTTGCTTTTGTAAGTCTCTCTGTAGGAATATTTCATTTTTTATTTCATATTTAAATATAATAGTTCAGACCTTAAAGTATACTTCACACTGTATTTCCACGATTCTTCTATTTGATATACGAATACATTTAGATAGATACATTCATTATGAGTTCAAAAAGCTTGTGCATCCATTTGTTCTCTTCTACTGGATACTATTGTATTTAAAAGCACATGGTTTATATGTTTTATTTTGTTTCGTTTTTGTGAAACACTCAAAATATAATTAAGTTTGCATTTTCACTGCGCTGCAGCTGAATATTCGAATGAGATTAAGGTATTTAAAGCACGTAAAATAGGCTGGGAAATGCTTTCTAACTAATCTAACACATCTAAACAAAATTAAAATGGGGGGAAAAGGCACCACCGTTCAAAAGACTAGGTTTGAATAATCACTGAACTAAAACAGTGTGATATAATACTGAGTGAGTGAATCACTGACAGAAACGTGTATACAAATGCACTATAGAAGTGGTTAAAACCAAACCAGAAGCCATTTTACAGAGTTCATATCCCAGACCATCTGAAGACATGCCAACACTATTAAATAGATTATAATTTTGTCATCTCCAAATAATATTTATGATTTCTACCAAAGTTTAATAACACGGCTCTTTCTAGTTTTCATAGCAGAACATTTTTAAATATATATTATTAGTATTTACAGTAGACGCTGATGAGTGAGTCAGTGGGGTGTGTATCCGCTGGCTGTGTCGGCATTTCTGAGCTTGTAAAACCCTGTTTGCATTCGCCGTTGTGTCTATTTACTTTCTGAGAAAAGCCAAATGATGCGTTGACTAATTGACTTGCTGAAATATTAATTTAGTCCCGCAGTGAAGGCACTGGTGTGTTCCCTGCGCTATGAGCATGCAATCATGGGTTTTTGGGGTCAGAAACGTGGGAGTCTTGGCTTCTCAGCAATGCTTGCATTATGTGGGACTTTAGTAGGTTTGGGTGGTGCGACTTAGACAGAAAGATTCAGCGCCAGATCCAAGTCAAAAGTGTTTTGGTTGTTTGTACTAATGCTCCATCCAAAAGAAACGTCTAGCGTGGATTTTGTCACGTTAACCCAGAGTGCGGTTGGTCCTCATGAACCCTGAGAAAATGCAGGTGATTGTTTCTGAGCTGTGGTTCAAATGTGAAGATTGAAGCTGAACCCAGGCATTTAAAGAAGAAATGGGTATTGCTGATTAATTAACCAAAAGGGTGTCTAAAATTTAGTTTCTCATATTGACACGTGAGGGTTGGTCACTCTGCCAGAATCAGATTTTAAAAATTATACAAAATGTTGCATATTTAAAGAGGACGTATTCTAACTAGTCTGTCATGTGTCTGTCTGGCTGCTTCTGGCTGAGACTCACTTGTGTTTTCTTTGTTTGTTGTTCAGTTGTTGAGGTTTAATTAATGGCTGTCTGTCTGTGTGGGTGACTAAGTGGACTGGTTTCTCCATTGCTGCCCAGAGGTAAGTGTTTTGCTAACTTTGATGCTAACGGCTGCCCTGCTAACCAGAGGAGCCCATCTCCATCGCCACTGTTCGGCAACTGCCTGTCCGTCTTTGTCGTTTCTCTCAGCTGGGACTGTAGATTGGAGAAGCCTGCTGCCATTGCTTGTGGTTGACGTTGTGCTCTCACTGTTGTTGGCTGTGCCTGATGTTGACTGAGGGAGTTTGTCCTGTTTTGCCGCTGCTTTGTGGATAGCGGTTTGCTAACACCGGCGCTAGCTGCTGCTGATTTGGCCGAAAGGCGTGTCCATGTGCCTCTGCTCTGCAGAGGGACGGTTTTCTGGCACTGCCCCTGGTGTGGGGAAGCACATCCTGAATATCCACTGACTGGCTAGTGACTTGCGAACTCAGCTGCTGTGTCACCCGATGGTCCATTAGCTACTATTAACAGTGACAGTCAATCTTGGGACGCAAAATTGTGGCTCAGTGCTGCTCACTGGACACTATGTACTTTCATTTGATTTTTATTATTTTTTTGTTTTGTTTTGTACTCTGGGCGGCACGGTGGCGCAGCAGGTAGGTGTCGCAGTCACACAGCTCCAGGGGCCTGGAGGTTGTGGGTTCGATTCCCGCTCCGGGTGACTGTCTGTGAGGAGTTGGTGTGTTCTCCCCGTGTCCGCGTGGGTTTCCTCCGGGTGCTCCTGTTTCCTCCCACAGTCCAAAAACACACGTTGCAGGTGGATTGGCGACTCGAAAGTGTCTGTAGGTGTGAGTGTGTGAGTGAATGTGTGTGTGTCTGTGTTGCCCTGTGAAAGACTGGCGTCCCCTCCAGGGTGTATTCCCGCCTTGCGCCCAATGATTCCAGGTAGGCTCTGGACCCCCCGCGACCCTAAATTGGATAAGCGGTTACAGATAATGGATGGATGGATGGATGGTTTTGTACTCTTTGTATTACTAGTGTAAGTGATTTGGGTTCTTGAAAACGGTATATTATTTATTTTTATATTTTTATTATATATTATTTAGTTTATTATTATCGCTTTTCCGAAAGTGAACACAGTTCTATGTTTTGTTAAAAACGTGTGACATTCATTCATTCATTATCCAGTTTAGGGTCGCGGTGGGTCCGGAGCATAACCTGAATCATTGGGCACAAGGCAGGAACACACCCTGGAGGGCGGTATCAGTCCTTTACAGGGCGACACACACACCCTCACACATTCACAACTACGGACACAGTCGCCAATACACCTACCAACATGTGTTTTTGGACTGTGTGAGGAAACCGGGGCACCCGGAGGAAACCCACACAGACACAGGGAGAGCACACCAACTCCTCACAGACAATCACCCGGAGGAAACCCACACAGACACAGAGAGAACACACCACACTCCTCACAGACAGTCACCTGGAGGAAACCCACGCGGACACAGAGAGAACACACCACACTCCTCACAGACAGTCACCCGGAGGAAACCCACACAGACACAGAGAGAACACACCACACTCCTCACAGACAGTCACCCGGAGGAAACCCACGCAGACACAGGGAGAACACACCACACTCCTCACAGACAGTCACCCGGAGGAAACCCACACAGACACAGGAGAACACACCACACTCCTCACAGACAGTCATCAGGAGCGAGAATCAAACCCACAACCTCCAGGTCCCTGGAGCTGTGTGACTGAGACACTAATTTTTGCTCCACCGTGCTGCCCGTCTGTGACATGCTGCAGTCAAAATACCACAATGATCAAACAGCACAGCAGCATTCTCCCCCTGTCTAAACTGCCTTATTCAGAATGTTGGTTTCAGCACCTGTTCCTTTAAATAACAATGAACCACAGCTCATTTCAGCGCGAGAGCCCAGCAGTGAGGAGCGAGGAGCAGATGTTTTGGTTTTTAGCCATTTTTGTTTGGCTCTTTCTGTCTTCTTCATTCTTACTTTCTCTGTATGTACTGTGCTCTAATTTAACTGTGCTTGTTGTGTTTGCTTTGACACTTTTTAACCTCTCTTCTTTGCGCTTTCACATAAACGTGAGTCCAACACTGTAACAGATGATACTCAGACAAGGATTTGCTCGGTTAATGGGTTGTTTTGAGCTGCTGGGTTTTCTCCCTTCACTGTGTTCATTATGTCTTTTGATTCAGTTTATTACAATCGTGTGACATCGTGAGGCTCACACGTTTGCTGTGGCTCGTGATGAAAACGTGTTCTGATTTCCATCTGTCCTCAAATTCCTCTCTGTCAGCTTTGTGCTTTTTGGCTGCAGTCGTGACTAAATGTTATTCAGTCCAATCATTCGCAGGTCTGCAGAGATGAAAAAGCTTTTACGTTTTGGCTAACTTTATGGCAGAGCACTTTATAATGCGTCATAAGTCAGAAGCCTTGACCCAATTAAAATCTGTCCAAGGGGCCGCATTTGGCCCATGGGCCGGACTTTGGACCCACTTGTATTAAACGGCCTAAAAAAAAAAAAGGGTTCTTGCCAAGCTGGTAGAGCTTTTTAAGTGGCTGTGTCCAAGCCTGGGACTCTGATCTCCATTATCTGAGTAATTCTCTTCTCCGTTCTTGTGCCTCAGACATTGTCCGTCATCCTCTATGACCTGTGAACAATGCTAATTACCCTACTTTATGATCTGGCAGGATGGACATTAAATTAGCTTCTCTCTGTGAGATAATCAACTCTACTTACACTCCCACTGATGGACAGAGCTCCAGATATAGAACTGTGTGCCGAGTGCCAGCGCCGATGAGGATAAATCATAGTGAAACACCAGAATATCGATAGCTTGGCTGCAGTTACACTGTGCAGAAAGGAATGTGTGTGTTGTAGTACACAGAGGCCTGCTGATCCAGTATCGTGATTGTATCTAGTGGAGAACAGGTGAACACTGGGGAAACCCAAACGAGAATTCTTCTCAAGTGCTCCACTCATGTTGTTGTTGAAGTGGGTAATGGCTGATCTGCAGAAAAAGCTAAACGTTTGTTGCTAATTCCTGAGGCTGGTTGTTTAGTCTTTAGCTTGGTGGCAGTTAGCATTAAATGTGCAAGAGCTGAATAAACATGGGATTAACAGAGCTGGTTGTAAATGTCTGCCAGACTTTGGGTTTCGGGCTTCAGGCTTCATGTGCTGGGTTTGATGGCTCCAGAGGACTGTGTGTATTTGGAATTGTAAAAAAGTAAAACGAGAAAAGCACTTGGAACTAGCCTCATATTGAGTGTGTTGTGGAGGAAAGTTGAATTTGTTTTTCTTTTTGTTTTACACGGATGGGTTGCAGTCCCAGAGCTCTCTGTTTTTGTAATCCAGAGAAATTGTTGCCAAAGCATTCACTCACTAAAGCTAAATTTTGAATGTTTTACTTTTTTTGTGTGTGTTTTTTTCTTTAAACTGTCCAGAAAATCCGAATGATGACCATGGCCTTGAACGTCAACAGTTTTGGTTGTGCACTGTGTGTGTGTGTGTGTGTGTGTGTGTGTGTGTGTGTGTGTGTGCTTTGCCTGTTTCCTCTCACTTCAGCCCTCACAACGCACTGAAACTGAACAGAAGCTGAGCTGGCTTTCATTCCCCCTCCATGTAAAGGGCCCCTCTCCTCTCTTATTGCTTTGTTTCTCATTAATTTCTTCAATTACACCTCTGTGTTTCACAACAAATATATTGGCATGTGTCACCTCCGTCATGTGCTGTGTATTAGCTGCGTTCACGCGTCTGAGCAGAGAGCATGCTGGGTACAGGTCTCGGCGGCGGATGGGGATGTGGTTAATAAATATTATTCGCTGCTATTTTCCTAGTGGGTTCCTGCTTTCCTTGATTGTTTTTTACAGTTGGATTGGGAATATTGATTTATTTTCTGTGTCTACAATAATTGTGTACAAGCGTTGGAGGGGAAGCCGTGCACTTGCGTCCTATCAGCTGTAACGCCGTAATTAGATGTAGTAGATTAGGCACAGATTCAGACGGAAAGATTAGCATTTAAACAGGAAAAGTTTGAGAGTCAAAATGGAGACTAATAGAGAAGTTAATCAGAGAGTAACTTACTTCATTGTCCTCATTACTGTGCTTGTTGAATATGACATTATGTGCTAAATTGCCATTTCAGATGATTATAAAAAATTAGCTTAGCATTTTCAGCCATACTCTGTATACACTTAGGGCAAATTTACATGTGTTATATTTTTAGGTTAATGCTATGAATGGCACCTGTGAATTATGTCATGTTGTTTATGAAACTATAAAACACCCTACATCTGTCCTCTCTACATTTGCACTCAAGTCTTTAGAGGAAATAAATAAATAAAACTGACCTCAAAGAGCTTTTGACTTCGATACTAGCCTTGATTTTTTCATCGCTGAATGGATGAGACATGGATGCGGAAGTATTCTAAGCTAACATATGTTTTTCAAGGCAGACAATGCCTGTTTCCTGGCTTTTGATATGAAACTGCCATTCGGATCCATAGGAAGTGACCAGTTGACTTTGAAGTGAGTGCTCTCTACTTGGAACAAGACCAATAGTTAAAATAAGCTGCTTTTCAGTGGCGTCTTCTATCTTACACCTTAATAAAATGGGAATGGTTGGTGATATTACTTTCCTGTTTGTGGCACATTAGTATATGGGAGAGGGGGGAAACTTTTCAAAATGGATGGTGACCGTGGTGGCCATTTTGAAGTCAGCCATTTTGGATCAAACTTTTGTTCAATGGGAAGAGGGTCATGTGACACATCAAACCTGTTGGGAATTTCACAAGAAAAACAACGCTGTGCTTGGTTTTAACGTGACTTTATTCTTTCATGAGTTATTTACAAGTTTCTGACCACTTATAAAATGTGTTAAAAGTGCTGCCCATTGTGTTGGATTGTCAATGCAACCCTCTTCTCCCACTCTTCACACACTGATAGCAACACAGCAGGAGAAATGCTAGCACAGGCTTCCTCCGCCATGGTCACCACCCATCTTGAAAAGTGTCCCCCCTCCCATATACTAATGTGCCACAAACAGGAAGTTATTTTTTTATTTTATTAAGGTGTATCCATGTAAATGGCCCACCCTGTACTTTATCTATTTCACAGCAAAAGGATCATTGTTACCAGGTAGAGAAATGTTTAAAGTGATACGCGCCGTAACAGTCGGTGATGATTGTCAGCGCTGTTCTTTTTTTGGGATCTGTCTTGGTTGAGAAGTTATCAGTGCAGAGTGTAGCAATTACCCAAAGAGAAGTGGAGCCTGGTCAGAAGAATTAATGCTTCTGGAGGACAGGAGTGGGGGGATCTTTAGTCTGTTCTCTCCTGCAGGAGAAACTGTATGTTCAGCAGAACCGCTAACACGCCGTGCAGGCGGCGACGGATTTTTAAATGTCTCCTTCACTATTACGACGTTATTCAGTGGCACGTCATTCGCTGCCAGTGACATTTTCTTTGAAGTCATAAAGGCTGGCACAGTCATAAAAGAGCTGAGGGTGACTATTTTCACCATGCCCTGTGAATTATACCTCTTATTTAAGGTCTCGATTAACTCGTGTCACTTTTTTCCTGAACTAATCAATTTTCATGATATGAGCCACATAAAAATCCTGGGAAACCTTGGATTCTCTCTTAAAGGGAGCCAGGCACTGAAGAAAGCTTATGGCACTTTCCGGCTCTGCAGTTTCCAGTATAGGTTCACAGTAAAATAAAAAGCATGATATGTTTGACTTGGAGTCATCTCAGGTAGTTACATTCACTGTAAAGGACAAAGGCTTATTGTCAGTTCTTAAACTCCATTAAATGCTCAATGTATCTGGGATTTCAGAGGGAAAATGATCCGTTTGTGACCGAAAGTGCACCATCTGTGGATTTGTCAAATGGGATTCATTTTTTCAAGAGTTGGGCCTACCTTATCTTAAGTGATTGAACATTTAGAACTGCTTCCTCTGAACGTCACATCTGTAGGCTAAACCTACACAAACAATCAGTTAAAAAAAATAACGATCATTGATTGCTGCGATTTTTATTGCACCACGGTACACAAAGGTTATTCATTTCAGATATCTTTAGTATTCGCTGGGTGTTTATTTGTAAAAGTTCATATGTTAGTACCTGCTGTGTGTGTAGAAACAGTACGTTTGACATCAGCCTCAATCATGCAGCTTTAAAACAACGCAAGTGACCGGGCCACCACTCAATGCTTCTGAACTTTTGAAGTTACCCCATGCAGTGTATTGTATTTAACAACGGCCACGGTCGAGGACTTCAGACCGTATAAAGCTGGAGACTTTAAGCCTGAGAAACCTCTGAAATACATCCCTGTGTTAATAAGTCTGTTCTGGTAAAAGTTATGATGTCGTCTGATATGATCAACCATGAAGTACATTACAAAGGTAATGTGACTGTAGGAAACCGTTCCTGAGCCGAGTGTATATTTTCATTATCAAAAACATTGAGCCATTTATCCTGAGAAGTCTGAATAATCATTAATGGGCTGAAATTTATGATGCCGGATTCCCCAACTAATGCGAAAGACTCCAGGTGTTACTAATGGCCCCGCGGAAATGTGCCGGGGTTCGGCGCGGCGGCTAAATCGAAGGTAATAGTGGCACACTTAATCTGCTCAGATGAAGAGCAATTTAACTGACACGTTGATTGGATTCTGTAAGAAGTGCTTAATGGTGGACTTAAGGAAGCAGAGTTGAAATGGCAGGGAATGGGGTGACTTAAAAGTCATCTGTTTGGGCTCAGAAGTCCATGAAAGCTGTTTTTTTTATATAATTCTCCAATGTCTTTGGAAGGTAACCTTTACTTGCTTCTCTCCTCAACTGCTTCTTTAAATAAGAAGTAAATACTCACTTTTTTATTGTATTTTATTTAAATGCTTTGGCAATACAAGTGAATTTCACATTACACCGAATAAGAAGAACAACAACAGTAAGTTGGCTCATCCAAGCCAACTTAATAAACGAATAAACCGATAACCTTTTTTTTCAATGGCATATTATAATGTCGCTAATGTACTCAGTCACTCAAAACCCTCATGATCAAGTGTGCATATGTTGCATTTTGCAAAGTGTAAAAGAGAATATGCCAATGGTTTCAGACTCATTGATCACCCTGCTGCAGACATTGATTCAGACTCCCTGATGATAATGCCCCCTTAGTTTGTTGTTTAAGTCGGTTTGCAAAACCTTTGCTTTAATCATTGCAGGTCACAGGCATTAACTGTAGTGCTGAAAAGCAGGACAGGATTTATTTACTAAATTTTATTGATCCTTGTTGCCCCGGCCTTGTTTGATTTACAGAACATGGCGGAAGGCTGGGCTTCACACTCGACTTCCCTTGCACTTGACCAAACCAGTCAGCACCATTTGTGGGGTCAGATGTCGCCGAACTACAGCGAACAGGATTGCGCCAATTCAGGAGATTGCTGCGAGTCAACCACATTGGGTGTAATCAGAAGCTAGTGTAAGGAAGAAGTTTACGCTACGTTGTTTGAGGTGGCGGTATTCCCCCGAGTTTTTTTTGTAATTGCACTTCTGGCAAAAGTTTAAGGGTGCTGAGTTGTGGAATGTGGAATATCCATTCTGATATGCAAAGCTAGTATCAACGTGAATCATACGAGTGACATGCAGCATGAAGGCCTTTGCTTCTCGAGCTAGCGCCAGTGTTCCCTTCTTCTGTGTGAGCCCAAGTCTGGGGGACAATTTTGGAAAGCTCGGATTAGATGAAAGAGGACACGGCAACATATGGAAGACAGGATCAAATACCCCAGCGCTCTCCCTGTGCCTGTGTTTGCTCTGGGAGAGCATGTATACTGCATATCATTTAGATTGGAGCTCTTTGTAGAGGCAGAGGCTGCCAATAACTCCACCCTTATTATACTTCAGCACCGCAACAAACCTGACTGTGCTTCCCTTTCCCTCTATTCCTCAAAGGCAAGCCAGAGACCAAAGGTAATTTTAGATAAAAAACACAAGGATGCGTAGCATGGCACACATTGTGTGTGTTCATAATACATGTATGTGTTCCTTCGCATGGCGAAAGAAAGAAAGGGAAATATGCATCATACAGATAAGGATTATTTTTTTTCTTTTTTTTTTTTTCTTCATAATGCCACTTTGGTTGGGCTTTATCCACGGGTGGCACAATTCTGTTTGAGTAGACTGCTTGATGTGTGTTCCTCGTTTTTCTGACAATCTGGAGTGCTGTATGTGCCTCCAGGAGGTTTTCTGAATGGGTGTAAATGTGCGTGTGTGGTTGGGTGGGGGGGGGGGGGGGGGACTCACACCTGGCTGAACAGCAAATGAGGCACAACTTTTACATTGGCTCACCGAACGAATAATAAAATGTCATCACACTGAATCGCGGCACTGAAAAATGTGTGTACGTGTCCCCTCACCTGTACTCAACAGCTATGTTTACATACACACGCGACTAGTGTAATTGTGGCATTCAATATATTTAATAAATGTTCCTATTTCCACATTTAGATATTGACTCAATATTCACAAAATGTTTACCTTGAGTGACATCCCTTCCAACGGGCAAACGGCACATTGTAACTTGTGTTTCTGGTCTCAGACTGCCACAATGCGTGGTTGTATAAAAGAAAATTACATTAGCGTTTATATGTCTGTATCGGTCTCAAACTGTCGGGCTAATAATAAACTAGACGACCTGGACTGACCTTGGCTTAGCTTTGTCAGGTCGTAAAAATCAAAACATGCTGTTTCGATGATTACTGCTTAGTTTGAGTAGTGTCTGAGTGTGTGAATGCTGTTAGTGTTCTGTCTTGTGTCCTCGTATGAATGCTGCACTCTTGTTGCTGTGATTTTTCATCTCTGAGAGGATCTTCAGGCCGGGCCCCGGGCATTTTCTCCAGGATTTGGGCTCTTTTTCCGAGGCGTGTTAAGGACACCCCGCTGCTGTGGGCGGCCGAGCGTGGCCGGATACTGAAATAAATGGTCCTGGGGCTCACCTGTCGGGAAGAGTGATTCGGCGCGGCGGACTGTTGCGGCTGCTCCGGTGACAGGCGGGCCCATCATGTAGAAGTAATAGGGTCAAGCAGCTGGACGGAGATTTGGCGCACGGTGAGGCCAGAAGGCCTCGGCCCCTCGCCGGCCGCGATGAATGGCCCGATGGAGTCGCCGCGACCTGTTTATTACGCCATTTTTCTGCTCCGCTGCGATCCAGTAATGATCGCCACGCCGCTTGATTGACAGCCGCCCTCGCCTCTCTCTCCCTCCTGCCGGATGCGTGCCGAAAGTGGGCGACGGTGGGAGAATTGTGCCTGCTGACCCATCGCCGTGCCCTGCCAAGGGTTCAATTTACCTCCCCTGACAGGCAAATGATAAGTTGCAGCCCCCTACGAAACCTGCCCCCACCCATCCCCACCCCTCCCTCCCTCCCTCCCCTCCCTTCATTCTCTCCACTTGCAGAGGAACATGCTAGCGGAGCACGCAGGGTTAAAGTGGCGGCCTTTAATTAGTGAAGGAGTTTTACTTCAGTGAGCAAGTTCAAGAAGCTAATGATGTTTACACACATGCTCTACATGTATAAACAACACTGATATTTTCAATTAACACAGAACAAGTGCTTCTGCAAATTCTACATTTACAACAGCAATTATTGAAAAAGCAAACAGCTCGGAGACGGCTGGATTCTGCGGCTCTGTTTTCCTGCAAGTTCTCTGCGAGTTGGCGCATTTCCATGCGAAAAAGGAACAAGCCTTAATATGCTCCATTTCACAATGCTTGGGGTTAAAGAAAGATCACGCTGCTGTCTGTTACCTTTCCCAGCACGCGGGCTAATGTGAAAACAACATGCCGTTGGACTTTTGCACTCATATCGAGCCTCTGCTTTTTCCATAGCACAATGCTGTAATTAGCCAACGCCGTTTCACAGTAGATTTTTCAGCGCTCTGAAAAAGCCTCTCGGAACAGCACGTAGCTGCAGCCCCATGTTTGGCAGAAGGTATGGGAAGCTATAATGGTTCATGGGAACTCGACAGCGAACAGCGTGGAAGCACATTGCATTTCCAGATGGACTTCAAATAAAGTGTATTTAAATGCAAGATGTTTTTAAAATAGACCATGACTTACTGGAGAGGTTGATGGGGTCTGGCTATAACTCAAGGTGCATAGTCATTAGGAAAAGAAATCCCACTACTCCGGTGTGTATGTTGGCCCAGTGCGGGATCGTTCCAAGGTTTTGTCTTACACATTGTTCTCTGCCAGGATTTTAATATTCAGGCTACTCCGTACTTTCCTGCAAATGAGATTGACAAGTATAGGTCAGGCTGTTTTATGCTTTAAGGAAGTGCTAAAAGACATTGCAGTACTGGAGTTAATACGTACTGAACCATAACAGCCACATATGCTTACACATAAAAGCTCCTCAAATCAAGCAGCTGGTCAAGACATTAGTCAATTAGAGAGTCTGGCTATGTAAATGTGACACTAAAACCGTAATGTTTTAGATAAACCGAATGGAGTTGTTGAGCAGATGTTGAAATGAGGTGAAATACAGGCTGTGCCGCCTGCAGTGAGAAAATCCATTATGTAAAAAAAATAATAATAATAGTCTTGCCATGGTGTGCAAGTGTGTTTATATTGAGAAAAAAAGGCAGTCCTGAATGATCTAAATGTGTACTATTAAGTATCAGCAACACCAGACTCATCGGAATGTGAGCTGTATCAGTAGAAATAAAACTATGCATAAGGTGTTGAGGTACACAGTGCAGCTGGGATCGACTCTCAGTCATTGTTGGCTGTGTTCCTGTTGTGGAAGGCTTGGATATCAGAGGCCATGTTCCCTTTTGCTGAACAATTTACAGAATATAGTAATGTTGTAGTTACACAGGAGTAAAGGGTGTTTTTGTGATTTAAATGTATGCTGTTTGCCGTTTGTTTTGTTTTTCCCAGAACAACTGACAAATTGATCTTCTTACAGAGGTTTACAGGGTGTTTGGAGTCTTGCCTAAGGACTTTTATTGGTGTATTATGAAGCTGCTTCCTGAGCGGGGAATAGAGCCCTCCAGATTGACACATAGAGGCTAGCAGTGTTAGCCGTTAACGAATGATTTTCCTCTTGGGGTGGGGGGCTATCCTCCTCTGGTCAAACAACTTACAAATTATTGACAGAAGGTTACCTTTTATGCTCATGTTTACTGATAGAATCATAGCAGTGATAGTAAATAATGAAAGCAATGATGATGGTGGTAACAATAATAATAATAATAATAGTAGTAGTAGTATAAATAGTAGTTAAGGGTCCAGAAAAAAATTCAGTGGAAGGTAGGAAGCTAGTCCGAGGCAAGGGGCAGTAGCTGGAGCGTGGGCAGCAGTACTGTGTAAAAGCATTGGGCATGTAAGATTATTGTTCAGGATTATTATTTATCTTCTCAGTAAGTGTGACATTTTTATAAAATTAGAAATAAATACAAAAACATAAATACAATAAATTAAAATGATTATTTTTTGTAGATGTGTTGTAAACAAATGTGAAGAACAAAGTTATCATATGAATTTGTTAAATCAACACCACACTTGATTTAACATAATGAAGCATTTATTAACCAGTAAAACTAGTTATTGAATGATAACCTCAAAATACAGCAGGACTTTCATAGGGTGAGATCTGAAAAGTGTATGTTCTTATATTCTCAGGTGCCTAAAACGTCTGCCCACTGGTGTATAACAAGCAGTGTCATCCAGTATGTGGCTTGATTAGTGAATGGAAGAAATAGTGACATATTTTATAATCACTGTACAAGTGTACAATGAAATCTGTCCTCTGAATTTAACCAGTCCATGGCACTGAACACACACACTCATGCTAGTGATGAGGGGCAGTGAAGACACACACTCACACTAGTGATGAGGGGCAGTGAACACACATACTCACACTAGTGATTAGGGGCTGTGAACACACACACTCACACTAGTGATTAGGGGCAGTGAACACACACACAAGTGATTAGGGGCAGTGAACACACACACAAGTGATGAGGGGCAGTGAACACACATACACTAGTGATGAGGGGCAGTGAAGACACATACACTAGTGATGAGGGGCAGTGAAGACACACACTCACACTAGTGATGTGGGGCAGTGAACACACACATTCACACTAGTGATTAGGGGCAGTGAGCACACACACTCACACTAGTGATGAAGGGCAGTGAACACACACTCACACTAGTGGTGAGGGGCAGTGAAAACATACATTCACACAAGTGATGAGGGGCAGTGAACACACACACTCACGCTAGTGATTTGGGACAATGAACACACACACACTAGTGATTAGGGGCAGTGAACGCACGCATTCACACTAGTGATGTGGGGCAGTGAACACACACACACTAGTGATTAGGGGCAGTGAACACACATACCTGGAGCAATGGGCAACTATCATCTTTTGGGTTAAGTGCCTTACTCAAGGGCACTCCAGTCATGGATGTTCCTGCGGGTAATGGGGATCAAACCAGCAATCCTACGATACCATGCCTTCTACATGCTTTTGCAGATATACTGTTGTTGCTTACAGGCTCTCATTAATCTCTCTCTCTCTCTCTCTCTCTCTCTCTCTCTCTCTCTCTCTCTCTCGCTCTCGCTCTCCCTCTCTGTGAGATTTGAGTCAGACAGTGTTCTGGAAAGACCTGAGTGATTTGGGGAAAATACCTCATTGCACATTTTCAGGCCACAGCTGTGTTTATTTTGCTTGTGGCTGTGATGTCATAATATGAACCTTGGTTGAATTTGTCCAATTCATCTGTGGACAGTTACAGGGCTATTTGTTATTGGGTTAAATTTCTTAATTCAAAGCTTTTTTACACATTGTTGAGGATGTGTATAGCTTTCACAATGTCTAAACGAGTTTTAAATGAAGACATTGTTGAGGCTACAAGGAGTCTGTGTTAAAAAAAATAAAGAATTAAAGAAATGGTACTGCTGTTTGTAATATGCCCTCTTTAAAATGGTGATAGCTATAAATAAACATGCATCCTATTTGATATAACAACATAACCATAGCACGAAAACATTATTCCTAGCACAGGGTAAGGTCTAAATATATGAAAGTACATTTCAGGATGATGGTGAAGAGCAAACGAGATGGGCAGCTGAAAGTGTCTTAGTTGAGCTGGCCATAGTGTCCCGGGTCTTCATGCCAGAGTGCAGTACAGTCTTGAAGATGATTGTTCTGTCTGCTGTCTGATTCACTTCCACTCTCACACACATGTCCGGAGCTGCTTAGTCAAAGCACAATTAAGTATTAATCTGACAGGGCTGTGTGATGACGGTCCTCATGAAGTTGTGTGCTAACTCTTTTTAAACCAGACCTTCTTAACTGTGCTTGGACTTTCAGTTCTAGTCAGAATTACAAGAAACTACAGGATTGTGCATGCAGCTTTGTTTCAGGACAGTTTTATATTATATTATATTATATTATATTATATTATATATCATATTATTTGAAATAACATTATCATCATCTTACCCAATGGGAAGATGGTCATGTAACATATCAAAGAAATAAAAGGGTGTCCTGTGACGTTTGACTCACCCTGTGGATGGAGATATATATATATATATATTTTTTTCTTTCTTTCTCTTTCTATAAAATAGTAGGTGAGAGTGAGTTTGAAGAAAAATGGTTTGTTCAGATTCTCCTTGATCGCATGAATTTGTTAAATCAACAGCACACATTATTTAAAATCATTATTTATTAACCGCTAAAACTAGGTATCGGATGATATCCTCAAATAATATGGACTCCACGAGGCGAGATTTGGAAAAAGCTAAACCAACACATTCACACACGGAATATCACACTGGAATTATATATCTACAGGGGTCGGACAATGAAAGTGAAACACCTGGTTTTAGACCACAATAATTATTTAGTACGGTGTAGGGCCTCCTTTTGCGGCCGATACAGCTTCAGTTCGTCTTGGGAATGACATACACAAGTCCTGCACAGTGGTCAGAGGGATTTGAAGCCATTCTTCTTGCAGGATAGTGGCCAGGTCTCTACGTGATGCTTGTGGAGGAAAACGTTTCCTGACTCGCTCCTCCAAAACACCCCAAAGTGGCTCAATAATATTTAGATCTGGTGACTGTGCAGGCCATGGGAGATGTTCAACTTCACTTTCATGTTCATCAAACCAGTCTTTCACCAGTCTTGCTGTGTGTATTGGTGCATTGTCGTCCTGATACACGGCACCGCCTTCAGGACACAGTGTTTGAACCATTGGATGCACATGGTCTTACTGGTGCAATGTGCAGTTAATGAAGATTGGCCACCAGGCTGCTCCAATTTAGCCATGAAACCTCCCACACTACAATGACATATATATGTCATTTTATATATATATATATATATATATATATATATATATATATATATATTGTGTGTGTGTATCTTGTCAAAATGAGTCTTTACATCTCACAAACTGAATTATGTGCAAAATGTACTATAGGAATTTCACATATTTTCAATTTTATCATATTAACAATAATGTGTCTTTACGGAACCATGTTTGAAAGGTTCTATAGGGAACCAGAAGTCTAAGAGTGTACATAGATACTGTGACAATGGCAGGATAAGAAAGTGGTTTTAAGGTACAGAACGCTGCTTTGAGTAATTCAGTGCATGTAAGTGATTATAAGACGCACATATTTTCCCACAGCCCACAGTGTTAACGTTTGCATGAACAGACACACTCAGACATGCTCAGGCAAAAAAAGCATAAGATCATTTCATAATTAATTCAGAGCATTTCTCCACTTAGAGTGGTTTTGTGGTGGCGTCTTACTGCTGTGTTCTGTCTGTATACAAACCGCTGAACATTTGCACGTTTGCACTCGTGTCCGTGAGTTTATACTTGTACTGCAGTTACAAACGCAAAGATGTTTCACACTATGTTAAAGCGCTAAAGCTCAGTCGACTGCGTCAGGCCCACCATGCTGCTCCTGCTGAAGTGTAAGACTTAATGTAAGGAAATGGAAAGTGGTGCCAACACCCACATGCGCACAGCATCAATAATAGTAACGAGCTAATTCATCTCTGTTCTGGGAGATCTTGTGTTAGAACAAAAACTTTGCTCATTTAAAGTGAACAGTGTGAGAGAGTGTTTTTTTTAACACGTCTAAGTACATTATACACCACACAGCGCTCTGCGTATAGAACTAGTGCCTTTGCATAGGTTTGGAAGTGTTAGTTCTGAAATGGCTCTTTGGCTGGAAGCGGGCTTCTAGAACAAACTACTCAATAAATACAGAACCCTTGTACATTATGGATAAATGTTTGATTATTTTTAAAAAAGCTGTCAAACTACTACATATCATTTGTGAAAATAAGGAAAAAGAGCCTTGCGCTCATTGATTCTGAGTAGGCTCCGGACCCACCGCGACCCTGAACTGGTTAAGCACTTACACACTATGAAAATAGAAAAGCAAAAAAAACAATTAAAGAGCTGCCCGCTCAAGAGATTTATTGTGAAACTAATGACTACAGCAATTGTGCTGTTTATTCATTTTTGCATATCCCTCTTCAGGGAGAGCTGTGAATTGTTTACATAATATGGTGTTCCACTTATTTCACCTCACATTGCTCGCTAGCAGCTCAACATTATCACAGTCACAACAGGGCGACTTAATCTTCATCAAATCCATCTGTATTTGAAAGGTTTATGAGCTGGCTTTCTTGTACTTAGTTTAAGAATTGAAAACACACTTAATAATTGTAAAAACCTATACTGTTCCTGTTCCTTTAGAACCATCTATTCAGTGTTTTTTATAGCAGCTATTTTCTACACTTCCAGTAAGGGTGCATTGGCATTTGAGTGTAATAAAGACCAAGAGAGTGGCGCTGAGGCCAATGCTGATATCTTTATAGGTTTCCAGTGCGTGTTTCCATTCTGATTCATTGGAAATATCCATGTGCATCCATCACCACAACAGGTTTCCATTCTCGCCCTGTTGCAGAGAGAGCGCTGTCACAGCCTGCCAAATTCTGGCTGTTTACCTTCTCCGTGTGAGGGTAACATTGTAAAGATAAGTTAGCGTATCCATGTTCTGTGTTCCACCTTTCTCTAATACCTACAAAATAACCCCGTGGGGTATACTGTGGCACAAAGTTGTTTTGCCTGTACAAAAGCAAAGCTGTCCCCGAGGGCTCTTCGCCGTGGCAACGTCTGTCTCCTGCCTCGCGGGACCGACTCCCAATCATCAGGGGTCTCCAACTCGACAGCCAATCACAGGCATGCTATTAGTAAGCGGCACCTCTCTCTCTCTCTTTTTCTCTTTCTCTCTATCTCTGTCTCTATCCGTCTCCCTCCATTCAAGGCATAGCCTGACACTGATTGTCAGTTACATCAGGAATTGTTTCTCCTTTGTTGTTCCAGCCATTTCAAGGCAGTATTTTAATAGAACGTTTTTACAGTAAAAATCCACCTGGAATTAAATGATGAAGTCAAATGTGGATTCTGTATATATTACATTTGAAGAGGTTTCCTGTTTAAGAGCTCTCTTTTACTATAAGGTAAAGGTGACACACAAACAGAAAAAACACTGATATTAATAAGAAATAAATAGTATTTTTCTTTACATTGTTCTTTTACATGTTCTGGAGGTTTCTGAATAATAAGTGTTTGATTAAGAGGGTTGAGTGTTATTTTTGGCAGTAAAACAGTGTTACAGTGAACGTTTACTGATATTTATTTGAGAGGAGTGTAATCAAGATTATTTTCCATCTCCTTCTCAGCCAGTGCTTGCAAGCCTACGGCATAATCCTCTCTCTCTCTCTCTCTCTCTCTCTCTCTCTCTCTCTCTCTCTCTCTCTCAGACCCCCGGGCTTAGCCCCCCACTTCATCACCCTCTCTGGCAGATCACTATGAGGGGTTATTAATAATTTTGTCTGTGTGCTACAGATGTTGCACAAATGAACGAGGCTTCACTGTGGTCTCACGACACCGGGGCGCCTCAGGTGCTGAGCGCAGACCCAAATCTGTCTCCCTCCTCCTACCTCATCCCTCCATCAGCAAACCAGAGCGAGAAAGAGGAGTGTGGCCAAACAAGCCCCCTCCTCACCTCTACCTCGACAGAGAGAGAGAGAGAGAGTCATGTTGCAAAGTGATAGCAATATGTAGCCTGGTCTCAGGAGGAGAAACTTGTAAATGATGCTAAATACTGAGGTGTCAGAATCATAAACATGAAAGATACTCCTGCCCCCACATTTACCTTACACATATATAATAAAAATGTGTGTCACCTTTATAATGGACATTAAAACCATTTTAATTGGGAAAAGTAAGTTTCTGAGGTTAAAGTTACATCTGAAAATGATATGAAAGCATCAGTCCAAGGTGTGTTTGTGCATTGCAACCAGTGATTCCAGGTACAGGAAGAGGAAGAAATGGTTACAGAAGATTAGTGACTGAACAAAAACACAGCCATTCAAGTACAAAAATGAGCCAGCCAACTGCAAGGAATGGCAAGAACTGTCACCACCGCAGTGTAAACATGTTTTCCCTTTCATTGCATGGCCTTTCTTGTTTTACACTTGTGTGTGTGTGTAATGAACGTTTTCCCAACTGTTGGCATCTGAACGGCTGAGGGTCAGTCTTTGTTTTATAAAACCAAATGCAACTTCAACCAAATGAAAAGTGAGAGCCAGGACATTCAGACGAGGCAATATGCAAAAATCTGTACCAGAAAGGTCGCTGTGAAACAGGGAGATCTGAAATTTGAGATCTCATTTAGCTACCTATAATCCAGCTATCGAAGACCTCCTGCCTCCGCCAGCTCAGAGTCGTGGAAAGCCTCAAGAGGGAACAGTTCAGGCCGGTTCCATGTGACAGTTAGGAGTGTAGCATTAGAATGAAGTAATTTGAGGCAATAATATTGCAGTTTTGAACCCTGTTAAAAAGCAGCATGGGAAATTCTTCCACCACAACAGCTCTAGAAAACACACATCCTAAAGAAAGCAACCTAAGAACTTCATATCTATCTATCTATCTATCTATCTATCTATCTATCTATCTATCTATCTTTACACTTACATAGCACCTTTCTAGACACCCAAGGACGCTTTACAATCCACACTGCTCAGAACACTCAATCCACACACACTGGCGAGAAGCGGCAGGAGGAACGACCGTCCACCTGGAGGACTGCATCGGGCACTAGGGTTTCACCCAGGACAGAGCACCAATCCATATCTGGGCACACACACATTCACTCACACAAACAGACATTCATTCACATACACACTCATTCACTCAAACACCAGGACATTTTATTAGAGAAGCCAATTCACCTACCCTCCATGTTTTTGGACTGTGGGAGGAAACCAGAGTCCCCCGGAGGAAACCCACACAGACACAGGGAGAACATGGAAACTCCACCCAGATGGGACTTGAACCCAAGATCCCAGCGCTGAGAGGCGAACGTGCTAAAAGAAGCAATAGGAAAATGTCAGAATGTGAAGCAACTGTAATGTAGAGAATTGTAGGGATAAACATTTTTATTGATAATTGAAATATTTAATAAAATGCCTCGGAGAGAGAGGCAAGGCAGGTTGATTTCTATTGAACCTTTTATACCCTGCGCTCCTTCAAAGCTCTTTACAAATGAGAAAATACAGAGACAACAGATGTGGGAGATGAGATGTAAAAACATGATCTGAGAGACAGAGATGGCGCTAGAGAGCATGCAAGCAGGTATGAATGGTGTGTGATGACCCAAAAAGCGGCAGTGGAAAGCTATAAACTCTGGCTTTTCCATGATGTGTGGGCGTGTGTTAGCTCAGAGTGAACTCGGCCGGCCTAGGAGCGCGCGAGTGGCGGCTGCTGTCCGCAGCCTCATGTTTCACGCTGACCTCCTCTTCCTGTGCCCAGAGCAAAGGCCGTGAGTGGCAGCTCCAGCAAAATCCCCTTCCTGAAGAGCGCGGTTATGAAGGTGCTGCCGTGTTAAACATCTGCTCCATCCATTACTGAAAGAGAGACATCGATAAATCTCCGGCCTCTTGTGGGGAGACATTTTCCAAAGCACTCCTCCTCCACTGTCTTCTATCTCTCCGTTCCCTTCCTCTCATGCTCCCTTCATCCTTGAGAGCAGGTTGGAGAAATGCGCTGTTGATGAGTGGACTGAGGATAGCGAGGTCAGGATTATGCACTGTGTGCCGTCACCGGATGATAATATCGCATCAAGCAAACGGTGAAGGATGAGGACCCACCTACACACTCTTAAAACATACAGGTTCTCGGTGCGGATGTGTGTTTCTAGAAATAAAAGGTTTCATGAATTACTAACTCTTACATTGTGAACATATACATATATGTCCTGGGGTCCTGGGGGGATTTGTTCTCTCTGTGTCAGTGTGGGTTTCCTCTCACGGCCCAAAAACACGTTTGTAGGTGGATTGGCAACTCAAATGAGTGTGTGTCACCATGCGAATGACCGGCGCCCCCTCCAGGGCACTATGCTCCCAGTGAATCCAGGTAGACTCTGAACCCACAGCGACCCTGAACTGGATAAGAGGTTATAGACAATGAATGAAGGATGCACATACGTTGTGGTGCAGAGATAAAAGCCAGTACTTTTGTTGGACCATGGATTTTAATATCCGCCGTCTGTATGAATAGATGTCAGTTGTGAGTTATCACTTTGGTGTCAGGGACACAGTAACGCTATGTGATCACTCTAACCTTAGTGTGGCCCCTGTGTCCATGCCTCTGTATATACGCCTCATCTTCGTGTGCTTGGGCCAAAAGCGCATTGGCATCCCCCTCGTGAAACGAAGCACGTGGCCGTCTGAAGGATGGCACTTGAAATTGTTAATTGTGTCATGACCAGTGGATTGACTCATTATTTAAACATGCCTCCACTCTGTCACTGGAGACGGTAATGTATTGAGAGCGCGGGGTGCTATGATAAGGCAGACGCGCAAACTAAAAGAGATGAAGTATAAGATATGTTGAATATTTCATATTAACTAGATAATTCATTTACAAAAGCACATTCATTTTCCTCCCACATAATGGCGCGCTCATCTAAAATGGAGCCTGTAAGTTCAAACTTTTAAAAAATTCACGTATTTGCATCAATTTTTAAAAAGGGGTTTATATCTAATGAATTTAGATTTAATTTGGCATGGCATAAAATCCATTTGTACCGCTTTTAATTAAGAATGCAGTCCATGCAATTAGAATTATGAGCAGAGCCTTCATCAGTGGGTCCTGAGAGAACCCAAGTCGAAAAAATTATGTTAATGCTTTACACTGAAAACACTTTGCATGAAGCAGATTTTTTTCTTCTCTCTCTCTCTCTTTCTCTCTCTCTCTCTCTCTCTCTCTCTGTCTCTCCCCCCTTCAGTTGAGAGGATGGTCCTCTAAAAGCCTCGTCTTTAAGCCGCTTTTCAGACGCAGCGCTGGAAGCTTGTTTATTCTTTTGTTTACTCGAGCCTCAGTACATGGAGCATATGCCAGCTGTGCTTATGGCTGCAGCTTTGGAGAGTGACGATAATGTGGCTCTAAGTGTTGCTCTACAAAACGCAGCAGAGCTGCAGGAGGGTGTGGCGCTCTTTAGAACCCAACACGAGGTCACGCCGGAGGTTTTTAGCTTCGTGATAAATCTTTAAGCACAGAGGAAGACAGAAATGACACTGCAGTTTGTTATGGACCACGCGTCTCATTTCTAGTGTTCTGTTTCCGTTCCATATTCAGCTTTTAAAGTTACACTTCAGAGTCCTTTAGCTCATTCGAGCATTTGCAAGTGCTTGAATAAGCTAAATGAGTTTACTGTGGAGAAAAAAGGTTTTAGCTGGAGGTCCTAGCCTTACTTTACATGATACTGTTGCTTCTTTTCCCTTTATGACGCATCTCTCTCTCTCTCTCTCTCTCTCTCTCTCTCTCTCTCTCTCTCTCTCTCTCTCTCTCCGTCTATCTCTCTCTCTATCTATATCTCTCACTCTGTCTATCTCTCTCTCTGTCTCTCTCTATCTCTCTCTATCTCTATCTCTCTCTCTGTCTCTCTCTCTCTCTCTCTCTCTCTCTCTGTATCTCTCTCTCTGTCTCTCTCT
The DNA here is from genome assembly GCF_029633855.1 of Hoplias malabaricus. NCBI lineage: Eukaryota > Metazoa > Chordata > Actinopteri > Characiformes > Erythrinidae > Hoplias > Hoplias malabaricus. The sequence continues at coordinate 5,242,672 of NC_089802.1, forward strand.
CTGTCTCTATCTCTCACTCTCTGTCTTTCTCTCTCTATCTCTCTCTCTCTCTCTCTCTCTAACTCTCTATCTCTCTTTCTATCTCTCTCTCTCTGTCTCTCTCTCTCTCTATCTCTCTCTCTGTCTCTCTATCTCTCTCTCTGTCTATCTCTCTCTCTATCTATCTCTCTGTCTCTCTCTATCTCTCTCTCTCTCTCTCTTTCTCTCTCTCTCTCTCTCTCTCTCTATCTCTCTCTCTGTCTCTCTCTCTCTCTCTCTCTCTCTCTGATTTGGGCGGTGTATCGATCTCAGTGCTGCAGTGACGAGTGGATCAGACACAGCAGTGATACTGTTTTTTTTTTTTTCATGTTGTTAAGTGTGGGAAACAATAAATTTTACATCGGATCAGTGTATATTGTAAATATTGTGTGCTCTTATTTGTACATATCAACAAAATTGACCAAATCTTTTGCATAAGAGTGTCATGCAGTGGTCACCGACACTGTCCTTGGTTTAAATCATCTTCAGAATGGCATTTCTGCTGATTAGATTGTACTCTACTCATTTAAGAATTCATATCTGCAGCTCTATAATCAGAAGGAGTGGTGGGATGTTGTTTCGTACATTTGTTTAAAGTGGAAATCAGCCTAATTCCGCTGTCCATGCATCAGTGGGCGTTTTCCTTTGGGCTTTCACAATCACTCTGTGAGATTTCTTGTGCATGTAGAGTTTTTGTTGGGTGGTTTCCCAAGCTGTGTAACTATGATGGACCCCAGATCTCATTCCTCTGTAGCGCTAGGGGCTGTGTTCCGCTGTGTACAGCACAGTAGCGATACGGCCTGACTCAGGCCCTGTTTGGTGCAGTTATAAAGAAATGAATGTTTAAGCAGCGTGTAATAGATCAGTGAGAGTCATATGTACTGAGAGTAGACATACAGCTTTTATTTCAACTTTGACATTGAGCTCAAGCTCGTTTGTCTCCGTGGTTCACGAGCGAGCCCTCAGCCTCCAGCATTGCTCTAATGATTTCCACACTTTCCAATGGGCAGATGCAGAAATTAGCTTTGCTCTAATGCTTTTAATTCATTCAGTGGATTCAAATCTAATTTCCATTCAAAACAGCCGCTCATAACGCATGGCGATCTTGCCTTTTCATATTGCCGTGCACTTCGTTCATATGGCTCTCCGCTGCCTCCGAAATACCATCAGCTAATAGCTTTTGCTGAAGTGTGGATGGAACATTGGTAAGAGCTTGTTGAAGCACACCTAGCACTGATGAAGCACTTTCTCCTTCCTGCTAAGCTCATCTCCAGTGTAGAGTAGCCTAATCCGCTCAGCATGACAACAGGCCATTTTCCCTCCATTTCGCCACTGCGCTGTAGGTGGTTTCCAACTTTTGAGTCATTGCGTTAATGGGAATGGCATCTGGATCTCCTTTCTCTTTTTCTGGCTTTTGTTTCCACACCCACGTTAAAACCCAAGCCCAGGAACAGTCTTCCTATTTCCATTAATGTAGCCTTAACCTCCACACACACTACGTTTTAAGAACTCCTCTCTTAAACACATGCTGTGGTGTCTTTCCTTTATTTTCTTTCAGGTTCTGTCAGGAGCGTTGCTCAATGCGTGTTTGGCGCTGATTGAATAAACAGGTTCTCTCTGGAAAACATGGTTTTCATTGGCAACGTTGGGCAAATAAATGAGTCCAAATTCACACAGGCACTGAATCTGATGTAATAAAAAGTTACTGGAGTGCCCTCTTGCGCACTCCTTTGGAACATAATCTTGACATTGGTTTTATGTCCTAATTTATTGTAATAACTCAGCAATGCGTCAAAGCTGTCCGAAGGAAACTGGTCTGTTTGTATAAAATGAAGCTCGTTAATGACTTATGCATATAAGGTTTTCTTTAATAAACACGTCTAGCTGCGAGTGCGATATGAAACAAATAAATGTTCTGAATGTGGCAGCTCTTCATCTGGAGCTTTTCCGCAGTGGTATACTCGTCTAGCCCCCGGATGTATCTCAGATGACATCATGAAGAAAGCCCCTGGGTAACGTTAAGCAGATATTAAAGCTGACCCAGGCTTAGCCGCAACATAATAATCCATGTGATTCCACTTTGCATTCAGTGAGTGCAACCATCAGTTTATTCAGGTTCACAACAGACTGACATGTAATTCCTTCTCTTTAATCAGGGAGTAATGGCGGTGGCAGTGGTTCCACGTTTTTAAGGTGTTTAATTGTAAATTGGAGAAACATTATTCTCTTCCATGGGCCTGCATCCTTGGAAAAAGAAGGGGGCTCTAAATGAGTCTTATTTTCTAGGTGGAGGGTACTTTCATGTCCTCAGTTAGTCATTAATTAAAAAAAAAAAAAAACTAAAAGCTCATCTCTGTTCCTCAAAATGACATAGATGTAATACATTAATAAATAAATAAAATAATCCATCCCCTAGTGTGTTAAAAGGGGCCTAGGTTTAACTCTCCACCCAGTCCTCCACCAAACACCTGCAGCTCAAAATCTCCTCCCCTCAAGTTGACAGGATTGGTTCCTTAGTTTTATGATGTAATAAACCCTGGATCTCTGAATCTGACTTTTCAGACTGATATTCACAGACTGCATTTTCAAAGCAGAAATGCGCAGCCATGATGTCGACTGCTTGTTTCACCCATGATTTCATATAAACAACATACGGATGTTATAAATGCTATAAGAGTTTAACCCTTGATTTAAAGGGGAATACCCTGAGGTTTCCGCTTGATTAAATTATTGCGATATAAACAAATTTGTAAGAGTTTTTAATGTAAACAGTGCATTATATGCTGTAAGTACCCAGCTAATCGTGATGGTGGTAGGAACCAGGGGTGTAGATGTCCGCTATTGCCCTGGGAAAGTACTAAAGCCATATTGTCACCCTCCAAAGAATGAATATTCAAACATGAGTATCTCACATTTTTTTTTTTTTTTTTTTTTTTTTTTTATAAACATGATTTGAACCCAGCAGACGTTTTTCACACTTTATATATATATATATATATATATATATATATATATATATATATATATATATATATATATATATATACAACTTAATTATGATTTAACATTCTTCTAGAATGACATATTTGACAAGAAACCTCTTATATTTTACCAATTAACTCATGCATTTCAATCATAAAAAAATAGCTGTGTTAGTGTGTGATGTCCTGTGACAGACTGGGGTCCTGTTCAGGTTTCTGCCGAATTCCATGTAGACTCCAGATCCACCCTGATCCACAGGCTTGTTCAGAGCACTCTCTGATTAAAGGACTGTTTTGGAACCAAATGTATTTGTTAAAATATCCAGATTTGATTTGATTTTATGTTTTTTGGCTTTTTCATGTATAAATGCATATATATATTATTATTATTATTATTATTATGTGGTCAGTTCTGACCAAGTCCTAAACTGGTTTGGTGTTTTAACAGCGCTGTGTGATTGGAATGGGATTGATATCCAAGATGCATAATTCTGATGTTAAAATCCCGCACCCTGCTTCCATATGATAAACGTCAACAAAGGATTACAGGGGGAAAAAGCCCAAGCCTGAGCTGGAGAGCCATCACAAACACTGTCCCCAGGAGAGTCCTAATACTTTACAGACAAATGTAAAAGATTTACTGTGCATGAACATCTAACGCGATTTCTCGGCACTTCTCATTTGGATCCAATTGACACGTTTTGAATTCATTTTACACTAATGAAAAGCTTTCGCTAGCTCTTACTTTATAAAACGAACTCACAAAAATAAAGGATTTATTTCACTGCTGTGAGTAATCGTGTGTGTGTGTGGACATGTGTGTTCCTGTGTGTGTGTGTGTGGACATGTGTGTTCCTGTGTGTGTGTGTGATGGAGAGAGTTTAGTAGAGTGTTTGTGTTCTCAGGTTGTTTTTAAATGACTGTGGTGGCATTGCCACTTGGGGAACAGGTCCCATATATTGATTGTGGACTGTACAAATAGTTCATTTTATCAAGCCTGACTATCCTCATCCCTCTACATGCTAAATAATGAATAAGCCCATCCGTCACTGCTTCAAGGTATTTATTGCCGCTGTCCCTTAGCCTACATAAAGCTGCCTGGGCTTTGGCTTCAGATTGCCGGGAAAATTGCAGCTAGTGTCCCATGAAGCTTAGTGCTAGAGCGAGCATGACGTCCAATAAAGACTCTTACTCATCGATTTCACTCCAGTTTGATCTGAACTGCCTGGTGTTGACTCTTCGTTTTAACCTCTTAGGGTGTGTTATGTAAGACTGCTACTTAACCTTACCTTTGAAAAGGTTTGAATGATTGCCCTGTGTACGCCCCGTCCTCAGCAAATACTCGTTTCCCTCTTGTGTTTGCTGTGAAGGGACACGTTTCTCAGAGTGCTGAGGAATATTATCACACCTAATGGACATAGCTTGATATTATACATTTCAGATTATACTTTTTTTGTGTGTGTGTGTGTGTGAAGTGGGGTCGGGGTGTGTGTTTGTATGAGAGAGACAGACAGATCTCACCCTGTTAGTATTGATACAGGTTCGTCATAGATCGAACATCAACCTGGAAGTAATAGGCAAAGGAGGAGAGGTGTATTTCCACATGAGGGGATGTGTAAACTTATTTCCTGTTTACGCCACAAATACAAAAATTGATTTTTCTTATTGTTTGTCATTTTTGGCCAAACTTCCACAGTTAAGATGCTGTAGTCGGAACCGTTGACTGTCAAAGACCCAACAAGCAAAACCCACTTAAACATATATACTCTCTATTTAACAGTTTATTTCTGATTGTGAAGGTAAGTTGTTCCAGTTCTGTAGCTTAGTTACTGAGATGTGTGTTAATATAACATTCTACCAGTTTAGTTTCTTCAAACTGTTAATCAAGTTATTAAATAAACTGTATCTTTTATAGCACTATTATAATTGCCTGAATTGTTTTCTCTGCTCAGTGTCCAGTGTTGTAGATGATGAGATTGAAGAGGAGTGTGGTGTGTTCTCCCTGTGTCCGCGTGGGTTTCTGCCATGTGACTGTCTGTGAGGAGTGTGGTGTGTTCTCCCTGTGTCTGTGTGGGATTCCTCCGGGTGACTGTCTGTGAGGAGTGTGGTGTGTTCTCCCTGTGTCCGCGTGGGTTTCTGCCATGTGACTGTCTGTGAGGAGTGTGGTGTGTTCTCCCTGTGTCTGTGTGGGATTCCTCCGGGTGCTCCGGTTTCCTCCCACAGTCCAAAAACACATGTTGGTAGGTAGATTGGCTACTCAAAAAATATAAATAAATAAGTCCATGGATATGTGTGTATGTGTGTCACCTTGTGAAGGGCTGGCACCCCCTCCATTCTGTTTTCCATTCCACCTTAAAAATTACAGAAGTTTCCTGCATGCACCCTCTGTGGTATGTTGTAACATCTGTTTAAGGGATAAAAAAAACTCAAATATGGCTGCTTCTGTTTAGTATTAGTGCACCGCGGTACACTACCAAATCACTCACTACTCACTTGCGCCACTGCAATAGAACGAACTCCAAATGGAAATAATTTTCCACAGAACTGTCCAGCTGCAAAATGTCTACCCTAGAAACAAGCAATAGCCAGTGTCAAAGTGTCAGTCAGATGACCTCAACCCGTACAAGTAGAAGGTTCTTAGCCAACAGTCGTAGTGTTTGAACATCAGAACATACAGTTCCACTCAAACTAAGCATTTTTGGGCCTGGCCAGTACTTGAACGGGAGATCACCTGGGAAAGCTTGTGTGGCTGCTGAAGTAATGTGATGTTAGTGGGACCATCAGGGGGCACTGTCTCTGCGGTCTGTTTGGATCCCAGGGCCTGACTTCAGTGACATTGACACTGCACTGAGTAAATGGCACCATCCTTCAGATGAGACATAAAACCGAGGTGTTGATTCTCTGAGGTCATTAAAGATCCCTGGGCATCTCCTGGAAAAGAGGAGTGGTGTTATGCCAGTCTCTTGCTAGATCTGCCACTGTGGCCACTTCTTCATCGTTATTCCTCATCTCAATTTAATAACGGATGTGTGGTGAGTGTAGTAGAGCAGAGTGGCTGCGGTTGGATTATGCTAAAGAAGTACTTTGGGTGTTTATACATGCCAATATCCATCTACCAATATGTCAATCAATCAGCCTGCACCAGACCGTCCAGTCGCAAGCTTTCCAAACACAGAGGGCAGAGGAATTGGGCGGGTGATTTAAGCCAAGCCCTGGCACTTCTTTTCATGTACGTGTGTGTATAGATTTCTGGCACTGACTCTCGGCTGTGAGTCGTGAGGATTCACATGGCACTACTCTACACTTCCCATACAGCGAGCGATTCATTATTAATTCCAGCTCAAGCTTAATGGACCTGAAACGTAAAGATGTGGATCAGGATTACAACACTAAATTATTTCGCTGACCAGTGCATGTGGTGAAATGACACCTAAAAACATATTGGTCTCGACTTGAATATTTCATAGAAAAGATGATTTTTGAAGATGTGCTCCTCCTCGCATGCTTTCAAAGGTATCCCCTTCCATGTGCTCATAACCCCCACTCTGCAAGCCTCCTCCCCTCTTCCATTAGCATGACTAAATTATAGATTTCTCCTGGAGTCTGAGCATTAGGCCATGAGCATAACCAAGTAGAAATGGCAATGCATATATTATAGAGGGGAACACAGTACCAGTACCGTTCATGAGATGGAGATGGTAGACCCGTGTCCCCCTCAGGGCCCTGCGTAGACCCGGCATCTTTCTGTCTCTGCAGCATCAACCTCAAGTAGTGAAGAGTACGTCTGACTTCACTTCAGATGTATTTCAGTGCAGTTTAATTTTACAGACACACAAACACACATACACTTGTGTGTGTGTGTGTATGTATGTGGATCAGACACAGCAGTGCTCCTGGAGTTTTTAAACACACCTACCTCTTTGGTCCCCCTTGTAGATGTAAAATCAGAGACAGTAGCTCATCTGATGTTACTGCTTTTGGTCATCTTCAGGTCCTTCTTCTGTTGACACCAGACACTCTCCACAGGCCTCATAAAGGTCACTAAGGTCAGGTTCTGGTGTTGAACGATTTGTTCTGGATCATAAACACCAGCACAGCTCATTCTAAACATATTAAATAGGGAACCCCCATGTTCTTCTGTGCATGCTGAATATAAATATTAAGTACAGGTTCAAGAAAAACAGGATAAAGATGGATTGTGGATTAATTTTACACAACCATGACTATGCCAGATTAATTATTCATGATGATTACTGGGAATGTCTACATTATTATAGCCTATGTAAATATATGAATTATTAATGAGACTTTCAGGACGTCTTACAACGGAAGGGGAGCGTAATAAAAGGAGACCGACAGCTATTTTCAATATGGGAATAATGCTAATAATTATATTGTCACATTTACATTGGTAGGGATTGTCAGTGTCTGAAGCAGTGATTCTGAAATGTATTTGAACTTATTATTAACCGCTAGTAACTATGTATAACCTATGTTTATATCAGGGAAGGGCACTTAAACACCAACATCAGATGCTGGGCAAAGAGACTGCACTAATGTTGTTGTTAACGAATGTAAAGCAGGTCTGGAACTGTTTTTCTAACAGCTGTGTCAGTGAGCTTCTATTTATCGACGAGATCAAGAACTACCGATTTCGGAACAGTCGGTTTATGTGGTCTGTAGAGTACTTTCTTATTTCGTTGTTGTTGTTGTTGTTACTGATGCTGCTGCTTGAAAATGGCGGAACATTTCGCACTTTTTGGAAGAGGACGAATGTTGGCGAAATGTGCAGCACCTCTGAAAGTGGCTTGTGCAAACAATAACACAGAATCCAAGAGCATAGTAATTCTGTCTGTTTTAATGCTTTTGTTTGATATGCAGACATCTCAGAGCAATTCACACATTAAAAGACTCAAAGGACAAACAATGTTGCTCGTAAAAAGAAGGAATGCCTTATAAAGCGCTTTCAAAACATACAGAATTACAGTCAGGGTCGTCCATGATTCTCAACAACCCCAGCCCAGTGTTTTTACTTGACCACCATTATTTCTAAAACAGATGTGTGTGTGTGTGTGTGTGTGAGAGAGAGTTTGTGTGTGTCCATGCCCCTCAAATACCCTTGACTTCTCACCTGTATTTTTTTAAGCTTCTTGTGGATACGGGGAAGAATAGTGAGGGGCTAAAGTGTTGTGTTAAAAATGGACTCTGATCTCTCTCCTGTCTCAGACGGGCGATCGCTGGGTAGCTGTGCCTCCCTGTGCTGACATTAACCGCTCGAGATGCACTCCGGAATGTAATGATGCAGACAATATCGGGACCAAGGCCAAGAATATGGAGATATGGCGGGGTCTGGAAGTGTAATAATGGGAGCAGAACATGGCCGGGCACTTCCATGATGCTAGAAATGGCACAGAGCGAGGCGAGGCCCTGCCGAGGGGATTTGAATTCAGGAATGAGCTGCGGAGTCCAAATCTTTCCTCCGCTTCCCAGAGCTTGTGTTGAAACGAGTGCAGGAAGTGAGCGGGTGAAAGTGGAGTCCATTAATTCTGGGCCAGAAGAAGTCAAGAGTGGAGCGGAGCTCTGTAACTGCCTGTAACTTCACACACACTCGCTCTCTCTCTCTCTCTCTCTGGATGCCTCTTTCTCTCACTCTTTTTCTTTTTTGAAACACACAGTCATTCTGAAGGGCACTCCCAGTCATGCAAACATTAGAGTTGTGTATACAATAGAATTAATTCTGAAACAACATGGAAGGGGTCCCAGGGGGAAGCTTGTGGATTTTTTTTTTTATTTATATATTATATATAAATACATGTATATATTTATATTCAACCCACATATAAATGTGTGTGAATGGTGGTTTGTGCTCTGTGTGTGTGTGTGTGTGTGTGTGTGTGTGTGTGTGTGTGTGTGCACACATAAGTGTGTGTTGGGGGCAGCCGAATAACCCCACAAGCTTCCGAGCTCCCCCAGGACCCCTTCCATATAATCTCAGAATTAATTCTATTTGGAATAGTTAAAATAAGAAAGGTTAGGTGCTGGTGTAGGGGAGCCTTGCTTCTTTGCTAATGAACACATACCTCGCCTTCCTCTCCATGTCCTTGGACTGTCATCTCCAACCTTTTGAATCTGTATCTGATTATCCAGGCAGCAATTAATCATAATTAAGGCAGACTCTGAGCAGTGGAGGGAAGGTAGCCATGGTTCTGGCATGCGTCCTGAGCAGCTCCATGCTTTTCTCTTTCTGGCTACTGGCTACCTCACCTGCTGCCATTAAAAGTGGGTGATGGGAGGCTAGAGGGGGGGGGGAGGGGGGGGAGGGGGGGGCTGGGATTGTTGTGGTCTTGGGGGCTAGTGGGGGGTTTGGAGAGGTCTGGGTTGACACTTTTGTCTCCTTTCCAGCCCTCAGGACCTTCCGGACCGCTGGCTTTATTATAGAGCAGGGTCTCTACTGGAGAAAAATGACTTTTAAGTGTTCATTCTGGATTCAAACACTGTGACTTACCGACTTAACCTTTAGAAGTCGCAGTCCGGGGCAGGAGCTAAAAGATATTGTCAAGTTCCTGGAAATATGTTTCTCAAAGTTCATTGACACTTACACTATTTTATTCAAAGGACAGATTATTAACATTCATTTAACACCTGTGTGTTTTCAAATATGGTGTGTGTATATATATATATATATATTCATCTTTTGCGGATTCATTACTTCGCGGGGGCTTACGGCCGCTATATCGCGGATATTGACGGAAAATCTAGGAAAACCGTGAACGATGAATAGCCAAAATATCTCATTAAATCCATTAAAATTTCATAAAATTATTCTATATTTTTTGCTGTTATTTGCCCGTTGCACAAATCTTTATGATTTCGTTTTCAAATCCTTTTCCTCTTCTTTTTAATTAATTTATTATTCTACATGTTATTAATTTGAATAATGGAGTGGACCCCGTGCATCATCTTGGTAGCAGACGACATGCATCATACTGCACAGTAACTTCTTGCTGACAGTGCGTTGTAAGATGACCTGTGATTGGTGCAATTGGAGAGACGGCGAATGTGATTGGTGCATAGATTAATGCTTTCATTAGCCCCTTTTTGTCTCTCTATTGTTCATGTCCACATCCGAGTGAAATGTACTTACGCTAAATCACAGCTTATGAAGGACTCTATTAAAGAAACTGGTAGGATGTCACATGTAGTTCCAGCTGAAAAACATTATAGAACGACTGTTTAATGCAAAGGGTGGGATGTTAACAGTAACAGGGAGGGGTTTAAAAGTCCAAATACTCGTTAATTACATTTAAAATATATATCTTTCCTCTATCTCACGGAAATTCGTTTTCTTTTCGAGCGCATCCCCCGTGAAAGATGAGGGATCACTGTATATATATATACACACAAAAATAGGGTAGTGAAGGGTCCAGAGGGCCCTGGGTGCAAGGAGGAACACACTGGACAGGGCACCAGTCGATCACAAGTAATTACATATTTAAATACATATCAATAACAAAATAAATGACCCTGAGGGACAAAACATTTTCTCCTTGCCCCAAATGTAGTCATTTTTAAATTTTTCTTTTTTTTGCGTTGGAGTTGTTTACACAAATAAATAAATAAATAAATAAATAAATAAATAAATAATTCAGGTATATGACATATTTTGTCAACCACCCTTCTGTAATTTAAAGAGAAAATTATGAACATGTTTTAACTGCGCACCAATAAATTACCTTCAGCAGTGTCATGTTACCTCTGTTGAGAAGTAAGCTGATTAATTTAGTTTAAAATTAGTTTATGAGACCGTTTAATGTACAGCATTAATTATGCCACATAAAGGGATGCATAAATTACAGATTATTGTTTCCTGATATGAAAGACTGCAGCATCACACGCTGGAGCAGTGAGCGAGGCAGAGAGACGCCGCATGATTCCACTACCCAAGGCCAGATGCGATGGTTAGCGATGGTTAAATATTATAGGATGTAATACATTGTTATAGAGGACCAGGGTTAAGATGCATGTATCAAAACGCTCTTCCTCTCTCCAGGCTCTCTCATGTGATTTCCAGATGGTTCGTGTTTTCCTGGTCAAAAGGTTTCGGAGTTGAGGTCTGGCAGCCTGGCCCTTTGCTAATATATTTTTCTTTCCTTTTCGCAGGCAGTTTATTATTAGAATGTGCTTTCATTGCATCAGTAGGATGGAGAGTGATGTTTGTGTGCGCATGCTTATGTGTGTGTGTGTGTGTGTGTGTGTGAGAGAGAGAGAGAGAGAGAGAGAGTATGAGTGTGTGTGAGCGCATGTGTGCTGAAGACAGAGCAGAGATTAATGTATGGGTCAGCAGTATCTGTGGTCCCTCTGGGCCGAGGCTGAAACCCTGCCAGACCCTGCGAGAGGTCAGTTTGGCTGCTCTCTCTCTCTCTCTCTCTTTTCTTTCCTTCCACCTCCAGCAATGAAACCGTCACACTTTTCCGATTGCAATATTTTCACACAGTTCCCATTCAGCTTGGACTTGACTGGGGTCAGGCTCAGTGTTAATGCCTGTTCTTGAATGAAAAGGACACGCGGACGTGAAAGTTCCTGTGAAATCACTGGCTCAGCCACAGAGATGTAGTCTATAAATGTAATAAAAAAAAAACCTTTTGGCAATTGTCTCACACACTGAAGGCATAGTGAATGCCCTACAAGAGTGCGGCTACACAAACACTCCCACATGCATATTGTATGTATTGCTTTGGAGCATTTTTCTATTCATCACCTGTGCATTTAATCATGACGCTACAATATACAAAGCATCTGATGTTTTAAATATCAGTGCCAGTGTTGTAATATTTGAGTCCAATTCGGTCTCACTATGATTATCTACTGAGGAGTACCATTGTTTTAAAGCTGGTCGTAACAGACTAATGGGGTTAATCAGACTTATAATTTCAGTCGTGTCAATATTTAGATAGCACTGTAGCTGTGGGCTTGAATTGAGAGGTTACTAATTCGTTAGCCTGAAGCAGAAGTAGTCAGCTGGTATTGTATTACAAATTACAACATGGGCCGCATTTGACATTCCTGTGATCTTCAAAATGGGCTGAATAGCTTTCTAACTGCAAAGAATTAGCTCATTGTTGTCTCCCAGCTTTAAAATTACACAGCAATTAACTTCATTGACTGGAACTATCATCCTCGTCTATCAGCGGCATGTTCAGCAAGCATGCATGTAATCTTACATGAAGCATTGCATGACCCCCCTCCCTCCCTCTCTCCCCCTCTCTTTTCTCTCCCCCACTCTTCCGACATTACGGCTAATTGTGTTGCGGTGTCTGTACTGGATGCAGATAGAAAATAAAAGTGTCTGATTAGGCTCCGTTTCGCGCTCAAATGAAAAGGCGAACCAAGCCGACGACGGGCCGACGATGGGCCGACGGACGGTGCTCAGGGTCGGCGCTGCCGGCCCTCCGTCCCCCGTCCCTCCGTTAATTCCTTTCGTCTGTCAGGCCCCCGATGTTAGCCGCCTGCAGGGACGCTTCGCCACACTGCTCGGGTTTGATTGTCCTCTGACTAACCTGACCGCGGGACGACTTTGTTCTCACAACGAGGACACCAAATTAACAGTGAGGCGCGACGCAGCCGGAGCCTCTGATCTTAATGAGGGATGACCTGGAGAAATATACCCTAATTATCCTGATTATTACAATCTTTTTAGCGGGAGAATATAAAAGGCTCATTATTGTCCTTTTTGAATTGTTCATTATGATTATTTTTGAGCCTCCAGCCCTTTTAGGCCAAAAGTGGAAGGTTGAGAACAGGGAGAGAGAGAGAGAGAGAGATGGGGAAAAGATCTTTGATTGGTTAATACCCACCAGTGGTGTGGAATCTTGGGTCCTGAGCTGGTCTCTCTCTCTCGCGCTCTCTCTCTCGCTGTCGCTCTCTCGCCGCATGAATATCCCTGGGTCATTTTCTTTTAATTTTTCAGTCGGGTGGGGACACTAGTCTATTAGCAGCTCAACTTGGGCTTTGAGGCCTTTTTAACTTATTCAAATACCTATTATTTGTTAAAGTGAGCAAAGTTAATATGCTGAGTTATGTGATTTATTACGCCGCATATCCAAAGCGATGATTAAAGTTTGGAATTTCATTGCGGCCCACCGCTAAACATTTTATTCCCTTTCTAAGCGCTCCCACCGTGATTCCTTTCTAACAGCAATCTGTCATTATTTGAGAGCGGTAATTACTTCAAAATAAATACATTCTCGCTTTCCAGCGCCCATCTGAATGGATGGAAATTATGTTTATGTGAGCATGAATTGAGTGGAGTGACCCCAGTGACTTTTCAAAAAAAAAAAAAAGCTGCCAGAACGGTAATATGAAGTGTCAAAGCTGGAACAGGCACGTCCTGCTCATTGTTGGGTGCTTTCTTAATTTAGCCCACTCCAGCATGTGTGATATTTGTAATTGTGTCTGTCAATCCACCTCAATTTTCTGTCAGCCATGTGACATTCCTCATAAATGGCCTGCTACGGTCTTTTTTTCAAGGTTTATGAATTTCTCTCTGCTTTTAAAAGGGTTGCTAAAGATGAATAAACACAAAGTGCATGCATTAATCTTCACTGATATTAACATTGCAGAAAAAGACCATAGTATGTCATTATTTTTGCTTTATTATAAACAGAATGTCGATACACCAGCAGCTCTCATTCTGCACTCTTAGATAAACAGAACCTGTTTAGTACCAAATAAAGCTTATTGACAATAAAAAGCCTTGTGGCGATTACTTTATACGCTTCAGGCTTAGTGCAAGGAAAAGAGTGCTAATGAACACACACACACAGGTTCACGGAGCACACACATCGTTATTTTTGTGGCTGTATAATGTATATAATTAATAACCTTGAATTCTTTACTTGTCCAATTTGTTCATAAAAACATTAACATGCTGAAACCCTATTGGTGCAGTATATAACATTTTTAAAAGGGTTTTAAAGGACTATATATAACTCACCACATATTGTAAAATTCAGATGTTTTTCCTGGATTTAATTAAATTCCTAGTTTTCCTGAAGAAACACCACACGTTAAAGACTGGAGGAAAAGCATGACTAACAGCATGGTTTGGCATTATTTTAATGTGCCGTGTGATGTTATGAAACTGCTGCACCAACACTACAGAGTTTTTACAGTTCACTGCTTTTTTAAAAAAAAATACGTTATACGTATAACCACGCCAATATAACCATTTCAGTATGACATGGTTACTATGACTCTCTGGCAACACTCTGTGCCTGCGAGCTCTCTGTGTTGGCTGCTTTTTATTATAATGAGGTAGAGTCCGTTTGGGCGAAAGCTCCGGCTCTAAAGAAACAAATGGGGTTTCCAGTGGCTGCGCTGCATGCTAAGCTAGGCTGCTATTGAAATCCACAGTAGCTGTTTGCCCAAGTGCCAAATAATCAAGTTTTGCCTGCATGGCAGGCTATGAAAGAATATTAACTGTGGGAATAACCTACTGTGACATGTGTCGCCTGCATACGAGATCAAATGAGAGCTCATTCAAAAGACTTTCTCCAGGTAGATATATTGGCTGGGGAGAAAGTGGCACGATGAGACCGACTCAAATCATTATTACTTTGATGTAGGAGGGGGTCCCTGCCATCATGGGTCCAAGTGTAAGTACAATGCTTCTTTTCTCCTCTCTCTCTCTCTCTCTCGCTCTTGCTCTCTCTTACTCTTATGCATTTAGCATTCACAGTCTGTAATGGTTTATACAGGTCCAGGAGGGTGCCGGCATTTTGTTTATGCACTGCTCCAAACAGCGGCGCCCCAGCACCAGCCGAGCACTTCTCTGCTCACAGCCTTTCACACCCTCGCTCCGACCAGCTTTTGTTTGCATTTATAGCACTTTGCGCCGTTGGCATCTCATGCGCAGTATTGATTAGCGGGACCGTCATGTTCAAGCCAGTTATTATTAAATTGTAATATGTCTGTTTTGCAAATGCAGTGCTTATTAAAGTCTGTTGTGGGCCTAAGACATCCAAGTCATCCAAGTCAACAGCTTTTAATTATGAGTGAATTAAATCCTCCCTTCTTGAAAGCTAGTTCATTATGCCAGAGAAGTACTTGCTCAATCCCTCGCACATTACCTTGGGGCCCTGTCCAAGTTGCTACAGATCAATTGGCGTGTAATCGCCGAAGTTAACTTCAGTGTCTCCTCCCTTTAAATAAAACCATATAACATGAAGCTAAACAAGAGCCCTGTCTTTCCTTATAGCGACTCGAGCCTTCCAGGTGGTCTTTCTCGGGCACTGATGGTGATCCCATCAGTCTGGCTGTAAAAAGCAGGGCTAGTAATGATGCTGGCCTAATTAGGTGCTTATGTTTATTCCAGCCTATTAGAGACCCCAGGCAATTCAGTGCAGTAATGCTTTTCAAGCTCTCACGCTCTCTCCTACTCTCATCTACTCTCTCTCTCTCTCACTCTATCTCTTACTTACTCAACACTCTCTCTTCTCATCACTCTACATCTACTCACTCACATTCCACTCTCTCTCACTCTCTCTACTCTATCTCATCTCCTCACTCTCTTCACTTCTATCATCTCTCTCTCATCTACACTCTCACTTCTCACTCATCTCACTCCTCATCTCATCTCATATCCATCATCTCCTCTCTCTCTACTCTCTCATCTCTCCTCTCTCCCCCAACCATGCTGTGTGGCAGTAGAGCAGCGTGTGGGCCAGCGTTTTCTGACAAGGTTAACACCACACAGCCATTTCCTGCTGGCCTGAGAGCAATGGCTGTCGTATATTACCAGACACCCACGTACCCCCTGCCCTAACAACCTCTCACACGTACGCACACGATGATCCACCTCGGCCGTAGACAAGGTGCTTAAGCTTTTTTTTTTTTATTTTTTTTTTGAAGAACAGCAAGTTTTTAGAACTCCTACAGACGTTCGCTTTAGAGGGTGGCACTACAGCCTCTGGGACACTGACTGGCTTGGTCTTAGTGTCAGCACGCAGTCTGGCACCTCCATCCTTGGCAAGTGGTGTTGTGTTTTTCACTCAGCATGAAAGAGGCACTGCTGTTTATAAAAAAAAAATACCCAGGTCACTGATTGTTCACATCATTCAGCGCTGCAGTGACACTGACGTGGTGGTGGTGTGTTAGTGTGTGTTGTGCTGGTGTAGAGTGGATCAGACACAGCAGTGCTGCTGGAGTTTTTAAAACCCTGTGTCCACTCTCTGTCCACTCTGAGACACCTCCTTCCTTCCACTCTGAGGTCCCTCTTGACTTGTTGTAAAGTCAGAGACAGTGGCTCATCTGTCGCTGCATTCCAGCATCACTGCTGTGTCTGATCCCGATTATACCTGCTTGTATATATTTTGTAGAGTTCTGTGTTCTATATACTGAGCCATTGACGTGCTGTCACCTTTCCAGATACAGATAGGAATAATTATATATGGCTTATAATTTAAAATGAAGATTATAAATGCAGTCTCATAAGTAAAAGCTCCAAAAATTTGATCAGCTTTAGACATCATTTCTATTAATGGCTGTCTATCCTAAAGGCTCTTGTTCTGAAGTGGTCATTTACATGTAGGTTAAAAAAAAAAAATAAAAGTTCCTACTTCCTATTCCACACCAGAAGGTGTCCGATTTCCTGAATGATTTATAAATATGCTAACATCTGCGTCTCGAGAGGTGACTGCGTAACCGTGAGATGGGAGGAAAAGGAGGGAGGGGGGTCTCCAGATACTCCGAGGTCTGGACCCCCAGCTCTAGCTCATGTCTGAACACAGGGCAGAGCATCCAGGTCAGGCCACCAATGAGAAGAACTAGTCCCGGACCACACCTCCGGCATAACTCACACACTCCCTAACACATACACACACACACACACTCACTGCAGTTGAAAACTTGTCTTCCCATGACTTACAATCCAGCTTTAACCACACAGTAGACTTATACTCACCGTATCTGTGTCTGCAATGATAATAAAAATCACTCAATAATCAGTGATTTATTCATTTTTGTATTACATTTACATGGAATATATAATCATAATTCTTATAACCTCCTGCGAGGCAGAGCTGTGTGTAATGGTTAATGGGCTAGCTCTTGTATTCCGATGCTCCTATAGCCTTTATTAACGTGATCAGCTGTGGTGAATTAAGCTTGGAGCTAGTGGGTTAGACCAATAGGCGCAGGGTCAGCCACCTCTGCTCTGTAGACTGTTGCCCCCTGAGGTAAACAACCAGGGCCTTCTACCTGAGTTTATTCATCAGAACACGAAGTGACAGCAGACTCAACCATTAATGTTTTGATTTCTAATGTCTCTAATATTTAGAGTTCAGTAGTCGTTTCCCCACCCCATTAACGCTGACCAGGACCCCCAAAAAGTTGTGATCTTCTCAGTGATCCGTGACTTATCGTACTCAAAGTACATGCAAAGTAAATGCGCTTCAGTGAGGTTCGGTATAATAGGCCCTGCTTAGCATTCTCTCCTTGTGTGACAGTCACTAGCTTTGCAAATGCCATCATCCCACTGGAGCAGCACTGAGCAATGAAGCTGACTGTCTCTGACTGTCTACCGCACTGTGGCTTAGTACACGATGTGGAAAGAGACAGGCCTCCCTGTGCATGCCATTAGAGAACCACATCTCCATCAAAGCCAGCATTAGACCCACAAAGTCATGTTTGTGGTATCCACATGTCTGCTTTAATATCAGCCCTGCTGCTGCAATGCTGTAGTATCCTCTCTCTCTCTCTCTCTCTCTCTCTCTCTCTCTCTCTCTCTCTCTCTCTCCTTTTTCTTATCACATGTCACATCGATCTTCTCCTTCTCGCTTTCACTTTTGGAGTAAAACGTTAATAAATATTTAAGGCTCTCTCCCTCTTGATATCAAAAGATGTGATATCTCCACGATATAAAAATAAAGAAATAAAATAAAATGAAAGCTCAGTCCTTGCATCCTAAATGGGCTTCGGTATTTCAGTGTGTCTCTGAAGCCTGTCAGTCCGCACTAACTCTGTA
>NC_089802.1:5261312-5293812 GCF_029633855.1 Hoplias malabaricus
ACACACTCTATCAGATTACACACCACACTCCTCAAAGACAGTCACCCGGAGGAAACCCACGCAGACACAGGGAGAACACACCACACTCCTCACAGACAGTCACCCGGAGGAAACCCACGCAGACACAGAGAGAACACACCACACTCCTAACAGACAGTCACCCGGAGGAAACCCACGCAGACACAGGGAGAACACACCACACTCCTCACAGACAGTCACCCGGAGGAAACCCACGCGGACACAGAGAGAACACACCACACTCCTCACAGACAGTCACCCGGAGGAAACCCACGCAGACACAGAGAGAACACACCACACTCCTCACAGACAGTCACCCGGAGGAAACCCACGCGGACACAGAGAGAACACACCACACTCCTCACAGACAGTCACCCGGAGGAAGCCCACGCAGACACAGGACTTGATCCCACAACCTCCAGGTCCCTGGAGCTGTGTGACTGCGACACTAACCTGCTGCACCACCGTGCCGCCCTATGTCCTGTATTATTTGAGGTTATAATCCAGCACCTAGTTTTAGAGGTTAATAAATACTTCATTATGTTAAATTTATTTGTTGTAATTATATATTATTTTATAGAAGCAGCTTGCTTATTGAGGAGGTAAACTATTTTGAATAATAAGAATATATTAGGCAAGGCAAGGCAAGTTTATTTATGAAGCACCTTTCATACAGAAGCAATTCAAAGTGTTTTACAGGAAAAAAAAAATTCAATTAAAAGCCAGAAAAAAATATATATATATAAGGTGTGGGAACAAGGAGCTGCCTATAGGTTTTGCATTGTTTTTAACAGGCTTGTGGGTGTTAATGGACTAAAGGGTCATTTGCATGTAATCAGCAACATAACCCCCCTCCCTCCCTCCATTCTAAGGGATTTAAAGAGTTTTGAAAACTGTTGTAAAAACAAATTTGGACGGCTTCTTGTGACATGCACCCACCCAAATATCAGTGGACTTAGACTGTATAGGCAAAATGTAGGCCAATTATTTCATGTTTCTGAGCCCAGTGTGACAGCAGTGAACCTACAGTAGCTCTCGCAGCGCTGTCGTTATTATTAATCAAAAGGCTTCAGATTACTCCGGCTCTGTTGTACATCACTGTTAAAATCTAATTTAAGGTCTAATTTCAAGTGCTAAATAAATGAATGTGAAGGCCTCACTTAGCAACAAAGTAATAGGATTTCACAATTGCAAATTCTCAATTAGGAGCAGGACAGACTCAGTGACTTAGCGCTTAATACAGGCTGGGGATCAGGTGAAGTCATCTTTGTTTAAATTGTGGGGTTAAGGTCCTTTTTGTCAAGATTTTTCATGGAGCAAATATTTTAAATGTAGAATGCTTCGCAGCTTCACTACAGGTCAGATCTTATTAGCCTTGTCTGCATGGCAATTTCCTCTGTTCCTGCACCTCGTCTGCTCCCCAACTGCTTTGGTGACTCAATGCTAAACAGAGGCTACGCTATTGGCCCAGGTGGCATTTGACTCAATATCAGAGCCATTGCACTGCCTCGTTTCTCTCTCTCTCTCTTTCTCCCTTGCTCTCTCTTCCCTGGGTGTCTCCAGCCTCCCTCCTGCTCTTAGCAGGCTTTGAAATCCAGACTCAAAGTGAAGTTGGAGCCCACTGGGCCCTTGGCCCCTCTCTCCGTCCCCCAGCGGATCTGTGGCTGCGAGGCCCCTGAGATGAAACCGACGCCTGTCCACTCTCTGTTCCTGGTAGGTGTTCAGCCATGATAAATATTTCATTTCCGCACAAAACAAATAGCTCCGCATGGCTCGCTGGCCGGGCCGTGGGGTGGACGGCGGCGCGGCGGGGCGCAGGAGATGGTGTCAGCTGGACAGAGGGACGGACGGAAAGAACACAGAGCCGCATGGCTGTGTCACTGATAGTGGGAACAGAGGAAAGAAAAAGAAAAGAAAAGACCTCAGAAGGAAAAAAGGAGCTTGTTATGAACAGTGGAAGCTCTGTGTGGGGTGCTGAGCAGGATGAGACAGGCTGGGCCCTGGAGTCAGAACAGCACTGAACTGAGAACTGTCACAAACATGTGCCTCTGACTTTATCACAGTCGTGCATCAAATAAAGTACATTAATGTAGTCACTGCCTTGTATTAGCATTATTGTCATTATTATTTTACATGACATCTCTGTAGCGCTTTACAAAGGCCCACAGATTCTTACAGAATAAATTAAGGTTGAACAATAAACATCAGGCATCAGACGCACCAAATAAACAACAAAAACAAAGGACAAATGTACATGAATTATATAAATAAATAAAACAGAGAGGAATGCTAATAGATTCAGAACAGTGGCAGGTTATAAGTGAGAGAATATAGATGTGTTTAAAAGAGGACATGTTAGAAATAATCACTTACTCCTTGCGTGTGTACATTAATGTGTGGATCTGGAGCATTCTGTCATTTTTAGTGATTTGCCTGAGTCAGAAAACGTGTTCTCATTTTGCTCTTCGTCTGAGTCACGTGCCGAGACGTCAGAATTGTCCCACCTCCTCGTCTGAGACTTTCCAATCACAGCCCTGGTCTCGAGCTTATGTGAGAGTCCAAAGACGAGGTTAAACAGAACCAAACAAACACAACGAGTGCGGAGAAATAAAAGGACTGAGTAAATATGATGAAAACAAACAGAGAAGAAAGGGAACTGATTGAAAACGACCAAAACCAGAGCTTCAGCTGTGACTCGTTGTCATGGAACATGCACTGGAACCTGTCTTTCTGAACAGGTCTGTTTAGACAGGGGGAGATCTCTGCTGTGGTGTTTGATCCTTGTGGTATTTTGACCCAAGAACTGTGTTCACTTGTGGAAAATGCTGCAAGAAGACTTTTTTTAAGCCATGTCACAAAGGTGAAAGAGGAAATGTTTCATCTTTATTTAATATTGGACCATTCTTAATATTCATCCATTGGCTCACTCGTCAGAACATCAGAGTGACTGTTTGTGAGGAGTGTGGTGTGTTCTCCCTGTGTCTGCGTGGGTTTCCTCCGGGTGACTATCTGTGAGGAGTGTGGTGTGTTCTCCCTGTGTCTGCGTGGGTTTCCTCCGGGTGACTGTCTGTGAGGAGTGTGGTGTGTTCTCCCTGTGTCTGCGTGGGTTTCCTCCGGGTGACTGTCTGTGAGGAGTGTGGTGTGTTCTCCCTGTGTCTGTGTGGGTTTCCTCCTGGTGACTGTCTGTGAGGAGTGTGGTGTGTTCTCCCTGTGTCTGTGTGGGTTTCCTCCGGGTGACTGTCTGTGAGGAGTGTGGTGTGTTCTCCCTGTGTCTGCGTGGGTTTCCTCCGGGTGACTGTCTGTGAGGAGTGTGGTGTGTTCTCCCTTTGTCTGCGTGGGTTTCCTCCGGGTGACTGTCTGTGAGGAGTGTGGTGTGTTCTCCCTGTGACTGCGTGGGTTTCCTCCGGGTGACTGTCTGTGAGGAGTGTGGTGTGTTCTCCCTGTGCCTGCGTGGGTTTCCTCCGGGTGACTGTCTGTGAGGAGTGTGGTGTGTTCTCCCTGTGTCTGTGTGGGTTTCCTCCAGGTGCTCCGGTTTCCTCCCACGGTCCAAAAACACACGTTGGTAGGTAGATTGATGACTCAGAAGTGTCCGTAGGTGTGAGTGTGTGAGTAAATGTGTGTGTGTCTGTGTTGCCCTGTGAAGGACTGGCGCCCCCTCCAGGGTGTATTCCCGCCTTGCACCCAATGATTCCAGGTAGGCTCTGGACCCACCGCGACCCTGAACTGGATAAGGGTTACAGATAATGAATGAATGAAAGTTTGCGTGACCTTAATGAAGTATATTTCAGTAATTAGCCCTTTCAAACCAAGCATTCACCGTTTACATATACAGTACATGTACATAAATCTGCTGACAGAGTGTGTGTTTTGATCACAGAGCATTTTGTGTGCTGCTGTATGGTTTATTTCTGTATAAAAGATACACAGGACTTTGTAACTTGTTGGAGGCACTTTACAGGAGAAGGGTTTTTTTTTTTTTAAAACCCTTAAATTTATTTATTTAAAAAATATAACAATGGCTTATTCATCACACCCTTTGTATCCATCTCTTTGGGTTTATTTGCTGGAATTCTCATGCTTTACACCGATTTTAGTTGTTTTCTTTCCCTAAAACTAGTCTTCATCTGAGTCTCTGCTGTCAGCCCCGAGGCTCCGCAGACTCTGTGAATGCCCTTAAGATCAACAGTTTACATTCACACTTTCAGGCCACGGTTAACACTCACAGATGTCAGACGTGTCCTGGGGGTCCATGACGGTGCCCAGTTTAGTGGTTTCCCTCACACACGCGTTTCAAAGCGTTCAGGGCTCAGTAATTAGCAGAGAAATTAAATTGTGTGCACACGCAGGTGAAACTCTGGGTAAGAGTTTCTGAGCCAGTGGGAGATAGTCGAGCAGGGTGGCATCCAGAATGTCGCCCATGGAGTGAAATTTGTAGCTGAGTGTTTGACTGAGACCTGCTCATTACAGCGCCCTGTAGCAGAGGTGTGTGTGTGAGTGTGAGGCATGCGTGAGGTGTATGTCCTTCTAAACCTGTCAGTTAATGAGCGGCACACACACACTCCCGAGTCAGAGTCCAATCACAGGGACCGAGATAAGAGATCCCCGTAGTCTGCTACATGAGCATTAATTATTACATGGCGTCTTTTATCCTCTCCATCTGACTGATATTCTTCAGCAGCGCAGGGGAGAAAACCTGGCAATTACATATCTCCTCCTTTCGCTTCTCAAGAATTTCCCTGCTAATTCTCCCCAAACCGACGGGGCCCCTGCCATTTCGCCTTTGAAGTCCTAAGCATTTAAAAATCAGCGCACAATGGTGAGGAGGAATTATGCAAACACTTCTAAAGAGAGAGAGAGACACACTCTTTAATGCTGCCATACCAAGAGAATTTTGAAGCATTTGATTCAGCGCAATTAACACAAATTGTTAGTGAACTTTTAACGGCCTAAACAAATGTGCAGTGTTTTACATCATGTTAAGCCTAATAATCTTCATCCTACTAGATTTTCCTCATTTTATTCCTCATAGGGCTCTGCCTACATGGGGAAAAACACGCCCCCTGCTATTTCAATTGAGAGTTGCAAAAAAATGAACAAAAAGAAAAGAAAATAACGTGTGATGATCAAATCATTTCCCACCAAAAGAAAAAAGGGGGGAACAAAAAAAAAATTGAAGGCTATCCCAAATGCACTCAATAAATGTAGGTAGCCCAGTTTCACTGCTGGCTCTTGGATGTTTCTGATGTTTCTGGACACACTGTTTTTTTTTTCTCCTCTTCACCCTCAACATTTCAGTCTCTCTCTCCCTCTTTTTTTTTCCTCCCTCTCTTTCAATCTCTATTTCTGCTCCACATTCGGAAGCCTGGGGACACGCGGCGCCAAATTAAGCACCAAGGCCGCTCTGGCTCTGCTGCTTGTTAAAGTATGAAGCCCCAACATCAACATCTCCGACACTGACTAGCTCCCTAATTCAAACACAGTGTCTCTCGTTCACAGAGCCTCTATTCCGGGCCGTTGGAGGGGAGGCGCTCGGAGAAGTGGCCGTGCTGAAGCACAGTAGACGTGCAGTGAAGGATTTTGGATTCCGATTGTAGACGTTTCTGGGTCTAGAATCAGGTTTTGATGGGAGCAGATGTGACCTCTGCAGTAACAATAATGTCCTCTTAGCTTTCATTTGACTGGCTAAGCACAAATGCTTAACTTCTCCTTCTCTGCTCTCTTCGCCTTTGTCTCTGTCAGTTAGTCTCTCTCTCTCTTTCTCTCTCTCTCTCTCTCTCTCTCTCTCTCTCTCGCTCTACGCTTGAGGCAATTACAGCAATGTTGCATTTGTCAATCACATTCATTCGTGCATGGTTTCCTGAAATAATTATCAGGTGAGTGGCATCTTGTTGCCTGGAGTACCAGCCTGGCAAAGGCAAGCCCCAGAGTATTAATTACTGCGTACGGAAATTTGCAGAGAAGCAAGTCTTTTAATGGTAGAACTGACGCAACATGATTGTTTTGATTTTTTTCCCCTCTTTTTTTTCTACTAACATGACAATCATCGCTGTCCCTGTGGTCATCAGCATAGATTAGCTGGAATCGTCAGGGGAGGCCATTACCAAGCTGTGTACCATTTGATAAAATGGGCTCCAGTCTTTTCTGTTTGTTGATTTTCAAAAAAAAAAAAAGAAAGAAAGAAAGAAAAAAAAAATAAGGCCTTGGTTTTTCAACAAAAATGTGGAAAATAAAGAAGGGGGAAGAAAGGATAGAGAGATGGAGAAAACACCCTGAAAGTCAACCTGTCTAATAAACATGGCCAGGCGCCACTGCAGCACGGTGTTATTTAGCGGGTGATAGGGCTCCGCGGGTGGAGGATGCAGCTGGAAGAGATGCTTTCAAGGAAGCCTCCTTCAAATAACTGGCATAAAAGATGCATTTATTCTAAAGGGCATTTCTTTCCAGCAGGGAGGAGGAGTGTAGGTGCAGTGGAAGCAAGCCACATTAGAGAGAGAGAGAGAGAGAGAGAGAGAGAGAGAGAGAGTGGCAGAGAGAATCTGGTATGCTTCCCACAGGTGACACTGTCACTGAACTGAGCCACAAATTGGACAGTTACATTGTTATTTTATTTTATACTCACTCACCCCATTTTGCCCCAGATTGTAAGTGAATTTCTTACACTCTTTACTTCATTTCTCCCCCACTGTAACAGCACAGGCTCTGTTCCTCTCATGGCTTTGATTTCTCACCTGTAAACCTTCAACAGTGTATTACACACAGCAGTACATTCTGTATAGCACTGGGCTCTATATAGAAACCCCTTCCTTGACTCTTCAGAAAATCATGGTAGACATTGTTTTCTTGAAAGCTTCATTCATTCATTCATTATCTGTAAGCGCTTATCCAATTCAGGGTCACGGTGGGTCCAGAGCCTACCTGGAATCATTGGGTGCAAGGCGGGAACACATCCTGGAGGGGGCGCCAGTCCTTCACAGGGCAACACAGACACACACACATTCACTCACACACTCACACCTACGGACACTTTAGAGTCGCCAATCTACCTACCAACGTGTGTTTTTGGACTGTGGGAGGAAACCGGAGCACCCGGAGGAAACCCACGCGGACACGGGGAGAACACACCACACTCCTCACAGACAGTCACCCAGAGGAAACCCACGCAGACACAGGGAGAACACACCACACTCCTCACAGACAGTCACCCAGAGGAAACCCACGCAGACACAGGGAGAACACACCACACTCCTCACAGACAGTCACCCGGAGGAAACCCACGAAGACACAGGGAGAACACACCACACTCCTCACAGACAGTCACCCGGAGGAAACCCACGAAGAAACAGGGAGAACACACCACACTCCTCACAGACAGTCACCCGGAGGAAACCCACGCAGACACAGGGAGAACACACCACACTCCTCACAGACAGTCACCCGGAGCAGGAATCGAACCCACAACCTCCAGGTCCCTGGAGCTGTGTGACTGCGACACTAACCTGCTGCGCTTGTAATATCGTTTAAATATTTAATATTAATTCATTTAAAATATGATTATACTTTAACTATAAGAAAAATAACTCGCACAGTGTGAACATACACGAGGACGCACGTTTGTTGGTCCTGCTGCGGCACCGTTAGAAGGGTACACTTATTATTTTGGGTTGTTATTGTTCTCCACATGAATATGGCCTTAACTAAAGTTTCACTGAGCAACTTTTATTCCAGGATTATAGACCAACCCCTCCCCTCAATGTAGGTCTATAGAAGAGCCTTCTCTTGATCTTTGCAGCGACCTTGGAGGCTGCTTTGAACTCGGGCTTTTCTTTCTCTCCTATTTCTCTTTGAACAATATCTCTGAGCTCGTATTCATTTTCATTTGCATGTTACCGCACATGTGTCACCAACAGCTATCAGCTCCACCATCTTGTACACATATAGATTAATCAGGCAGCAGGGAATTGGATGTCAATTCTCACCCATCTAACATTACCCAGCTTGCAGTGTGGGAGTTCTCATGCTTACAGAAGGGTGTGTTTGTGTGTGTGTGTGTGTGAAAGAGAGAGAGACTTTGTCAGACAGTTTGACCTGTGAGTTTTTGCCTCCATCTTTTTGTAAAAGCCTGGGCTATGTCTCTGAGTTAGCCGAGTTCTCACTGTTGAACTGTAACATGTAGTTTACATGGCTCCATCACATGGTCCTCACACTCTCTCCCACCCTCTTTTATTATGGTTTATTTACAAACTAGTCTAACGGCGGTCTTTGAAACTCAAGCCCCGGCATCCAATCTGAAAGTGATCGCATTAAGATCCGCACAAAAGAACCGCTTTATACGTTTACTTAAAGCTCGCAAACGGCACTTCAATGGCTTTAAAGAGCAAACAAATCGAGGGGAAGAGAACAGAGGGGGTGGAGGGCTGGTGGAGGGGGGGGGGGGTGTGTATGGAAGAGGAAAAAGGAGAGAAAGAAAGGAAAGCAGAGAAAAGCAAGCAGAGCTCATTATCATTGGTGTAGCAGTGAAAAGCGTTCTCTCTCCTGCTCTGTCCATGGAGCTGAATTTCAGCGTCAGATGAGCTGGGTCTGCCGGGACTTCAGCTGCCACTTTAATTAGTGTTCAGTAATTTCAATAATGAGTGACAATCCATTGGGGCTTTTAGGTTGGTCTTCTCGTCAGAGGCGAATCAATAATCTGCTGTTTTTCTCCCCTCCCTCCCTCCCTGTCTCTCTCTCTCTCTCTCTCTCTCTCTCTCTCTCTCTCTTTCAAGACCACAAAGTGCCATGTAAGTTCCATCAGAGAGAGAGGCAGTAAATGAGACGGGGCAGTGAGTCCCAGAGAAAGGCATCAGACAATGGGCTCTAATGGCGGACTCTAGCCTTGTTCATTTCTCCCTCCTGCTATTCTCTCTCTCTCTCTCTCTCTCTCTTTTTTTTTTTTTGTTCTGATGTTATTGGTTCAAAAGGCAGGTCTTTAGCAGCGAGCGCAAGGCTGGCACCGTGAAAACAATTTGGCCCGGCTGCAGAGAAGGCTGATTTGAGTAAGAGAAAGAGTCGAGGTGCAAGGATTACCGGAGTAATCCCCAGGTCCTCACCTCAAAGCGGAGTGGAACTATTGAAGCTAATTGCTCCGTTAGAGCATTGTTGTCGGGCCAGATTCCATCCCTTTGTGACGTCCATAATTGATAATAGGATTTTCAGGAAGTCGAAATATTCTTGTTAAACACCATGACGAAATTATAAATAAATAAATACATATGTATAGGAATAAAAATAAAGTAATAAAACTGGTGACTGCAGCCCCAGTGAGACTGGAGACGACTGTAGAAATGAGTAGGAAGGTGCCAGAAGTGCTCCTTAGAGCGATGCCATAAACAGTCAACAGGAAGGTGTGTGTTTGAGCAGGACTCACTCATGTGAAAGAATAACAGTTTCTGTAGCGGTCCTGCACCAGGGCTGTGGAGGAACCAGATCTGTGTGAAGCACTAACAACCAAAGCACTGGGATAGTTCATCAAAAATTACTGACATGGGGTAGAGATTTCAAAGTGCAGGGTTTTGTTTGTTTGTTTGTTTTTGTAAAATGGTAATTAACAAGAAAATTTAAATAAATTACAATGAAAAAAAAAAAAAAACTACCAGGTTGTAGCTGTTAAACTCCAGAAGGACATAGTTAATAATGTAGCTTTTGAAGATTTATGGATATTTCAATGTAGTTCCATCCCACTGCCTGACAACTTACCATACCATAATATAGACTTAACGTGACCTAAAATAATTATCAACAACATTGTACCTCACAGAACACAGGATGGTAGTATTCAAACTTTTGACACTGGGGGACCATCAGGGTTTTATTTTTTATTAATTTTTTATTAATTCCACCCAGCGTTATATAATGTATTTTTAATTTATTTATTTATTTAACGTTACACTTATATAGCGCCTTTCTAGAAACCCAAGGACGCTTTACAATCAACACTCAACATTCAATCCACACACACACTGGCGAGAAGCAGCAGCCAAACACTCACAGCGTCCTCTCAACCAGGAACGACCCTCCACCTGGAGGACTGCATCAGGCAGTAGGGTTTCACCCAGGACAGAGCACCAATCCATATCTGGGCACATACATATTCACTCACACATACAGACATTCACTCACTCACACACCAGGACAGTAATTAGAGAAGCCAAATCACCTACCCTCCGTTTTTGGAGTGTGGGAGGAAACCAGAGACCCCGGAGGAAACCCACGCAGACACAGGGAGAACATGGAAACTCCACCCAGATGGGACTTGAACACAAGATCCCAGCGCTGAGAGGGGAACGTGCTCGCCACCAAGCCACCGTGTCCCCCTAATTAGATGTTGAAAATAAGAAAATAAAAATGTTAGTCTTTAAAGCAACACTAGGTAGTAATTGTACTTTAAAGTTACAGCTTCAGAATCATTGTGATGCTCCACTGACCTGTAATAGGGAGAATAGGGCCCTTCTCATTGCTCCTTCAAACTCAACACTGTGAAAACTGCGCTATGTAGCCTTTGGAGGAGGGTAGAAAACCAGCACACACCCCTTGATTTCAGGACAGTGCTGAAAATGTGAATTATACTGTGCAGCTTTAGGGGGAGCCCAAGCAAAATGACCAGATCTTACCTAATGTTCCTTTAAAGATTTTGGTTTTACAATCTCACGTTTCCACCCCGCCCCCAAACACATACACACAACCCTCTCAGTTCCTTTGTGCCACACGGACCCCGATTTATTTATAAAATCATATACATACAGTGTCAAATTATCTCCTATACATTAACATTTTAAACATTCCATTGTTCATACCCCTATGGTTTTAATCATATGTGTAACATTTCACATTTTCACTGCATATTTAGCATTTTAGCGTGGAATTGTGTTAATTGTTTGATTAAGATTGAGGGATGTCACCTTGGAGCTTTTCTCCATCGCCCGCGTGTGCTCAGAGTCAGCATGGTTCTGCATAGCATTATGCCAATGATGCGCAATTAGACCTGCATCATGGGGAACAAAGCTCGGGGTGAGGGGCTTTTCTCTCCTGCTTCTGCATCCAGCGCTCTGAACTCCTGAACCTGTGAGGAGAGAGGTCTACCACAGCCTCCGGGTGAGAGAGAGAGAGAGAGAGAGAGGGAGAGGGAGGCTCTTCAGGAAGTGTGTGGAAAATGATGCCTCGGGCAATGTTCCGTTCTCAGCGGTGGAGGTACTGGTGTAGTTTTCAGGGGTTAAGGAGATTATTCACAGCTCTCGTGCTCTAACTGGGAGAGATTGCTTGCCCCCATTATTTTCCCAGCCACCTCTTTAAATGGATCTTTAAACAGTGAAATGGTGACCATTGAATGGACGCCAGACGTAATGACAGCTCACATGTAAGCTGACAGGCACCCGGGCATGTAAAATTGGGGCAGTAGGGCAGAAATGTTTGACTGCCTTTTTTGTAACATTTAATGTTTCTCGGTTTTGATGTGCAGGAATAACACTTAAAAATGCTGCGGATTTGCGTTGTCCAAGTGTTATTTTACTTGTTAATTTAAAGACGTGTTGAATTACAATTATTGTATATTTTACACTTTGGACACAGCTCTTAACTCTACTCCCACCATTAGGTTCTTAGATGGCTAAAACACATGGGAGGCCTTGCTAATATTTATATGTGAAAAGCACATAATTATAGTTCAAATAGAGCCAGTTTATTAATTCATACTTTAATTCATTTAACCCCTTCAGTACTAATATGTGTGGTTTTGTGTAAACACACACCGTCCAAACTCTTTCTTTCTTCAAAGTAGACACCTGTTTGTTTTTGTCATTGTGTGATTAAGACCAATATATATATATATATAGTCTCCTGAATTCCTGAATATCATAAATATATGAATTCATATTGATATTCTACATATGAGGTATGATGTCCTTAATAACTCAATACATTGCCAACATACTTTTTTTAAACTACATTACAGTGTAATAACAGTTTTATATTGTTTTATTCCCAAGCACCATAAACAAACACGTAATATTTAGTGGAAGCTTGAAATCTATGCAGAAGGAGAAGGAACGAGCTTTAAGTGTGGTTCACCTCTCACATTCCCCTGTCTTTTTAACCAGGCATAATTCATCGCAGTAAAGACATCCATAATGTGGCTCTATTCATTATTCATTGTAAATTTATATTTGGCATAATTACGGAGCAGTGTCTATCGGCTCGGCCAGCGTGGAGGAGCTCACTTCGGGAAGATAAATGGTGAAGCAGGAGCTCTTAATGAGAGAAGGGGGTCATTTACGGGACACCGGCCGGCTATTAGCACACGGGCCACAACTAGCTTGTGCTTGTCATTTGTCCCCAGGTAGCGGGCCAGCGAGCAAACACACGATGACAAGACAAAAGAACAGAGAGAGAATAAAGTACTCTTCACTTAGAGCTGGGAAACTTTGAGCTTTGAACTCGTGATGTCTTACTTTTTATTTTTAGCCCATTGTGCAGGTGTAATGCAGTATGTGGTGTGTGCAGGTATTAGACACGCATTCAGAAAACCAGCGCTGTTTGTAAGGTGTGTGATGTGAAGTGTCATTATTAAAGATACAATGTGATTTCATAAAAAGTGAATGAACAGTGTAAACCGTAGTTACCATTTAATAAGATAATTTTTTGTTTGTATGCAGTAAGAAAGAATGTCTTTATTAATTCCTTTATGTCATTATTAATGTCATTATAACCCTCAGAAACAGACATGGCCATATGGCAGTAACAAAACATTACAAGACATTTCTAGCATTGCATTGTTTTAAATTGTTTTAAAAAGTAATATTATCATTTTTATTATTGTATATAAAAAAGGCAGCACAGTGGCGCAGCAGGTAGTGTCACAGTCACACGGCTCCAGGGTCCTGGAGGTCGGGGGTTCGAGTCCCGCTCCAAGTGACTGTCTGTGAGGAGTGTGGTGTGTTCTCCCTGAGTCTGTGTGGGTTTCCTCCAGGTGACTGTCTGTGAGGAGTGTGGTGTGTTCTCCCTGTGTCTGCGTGGGTTTCCTCTGGGTGACTGTCTGTGAGGAGTTGGATGTGTTCTCCCTGTGTCTGCGTGGGTTTCCTCTGGGTGACTGTCTGTGAGGAGTGTGGTGTGTTCTCCGTGTGTCCGCGTGGGTTTCCTCTGGGTGACTGTCTGTGAGGAGTGTGGTGTGTTCTCCGTGTGTCCGCGTGGGTTTCCTCCGGGTGACTGTCTGTGAGGAGTGTGGTGTGTTCTCCCTGTGTCTGCGTGGGTTTCCTCCGGGTGCTTTCCTCCCACGGTCCAAAAACACACATTGGTAGGTGGATTGGCAACTCAAGAGACCGTAGGTGTGTGTACCTTGCACCCAATGGTTCTGGGTAGGTCCGAACCCACCGTGACCCTGAATTGGATAAGCGGTTACAGATCATGAATGAAGGATTATATAAAACACACACACACATACATGCAATGAATAAAATCCATTATGCACATTCGACTTTTCTCTTTATTTTATTCAAAAAACTGGAAAAGCATTGCCCAACCCTGCATCATGTTGCTTGCTGTTTCAGCAAAATGAGACAACATCTTTAGGCAGTTCCCAAATATTTCTAATAGTGCACAAGGCTAAATCTTTAATTTGCTTAAATTGTAAATTGCTTTAGGAGCATCTGCATAAATGTAATCTAAACGTTTAATGCATATCTAATAAGCCATCAAGCTTTGGACATCCACACTGAACAAGTACAACAACGCAAGAAATAACGTATAGGACTCGGTAGCAGTGATGTAAGGAGTGCATCCCATGGTGAACACACAACCCCCCCCACCACACACACACACACACACACACACACACACACACACACAAAGAGATAGACACAATACCCCTTCAAAAACATTCTTTACAGATGTTGGGTCATGAGTTGCCGGCTAGTGTTCTTCTCCTGTGTTAGAGAAGAGTAAGCCCCATGATCCTCCCTGGTGCATTTCAGCCACACACAGAATCGCCATTATGAATGCACCTCACTGTTATAAATGTGCCTCATTGTGGGCGGCCCAGGCGCAGGCCATGTCCACGCTGAGCCTGGAGGGGAGGCCTTGCCTGGGGGGAATACACACACAAACACATACACATACCCCAGAGAGAGAGAGTGAGGGGCATCCTCCCACTGAGGGGGAATCACCCCAGGTTTGAGCAACACAGCCCTGCTAATCTAACTTTTCCTGACACATAATAGGAGAGGGCTCCCCAATGGCCCATTTATTTGTATTAAAAATGTCATTCAGGATCGCTGTCTTAATTGATTTCATTTCTCCGCTCGCCTCTCGCCCCATATATTTCCACTTTAATAATCCAAACGATTATGTATTTATTATTAATATGCTCCAGTTTGGCCTCTTTTTTTTTTCCTAGAAATGTTGGTATTTTAATGCGACTTTGATTTCAATTTTAATATTTGAGAGACGCTCTGCTTCTGACTGACAAATAGCACTCGGGTTGTTGTATCCTTGTCTTTTATTCACAGGGCGTTTATAATTATTTGTGTTGACTGGTTATTTCTCTGTCTCTCTCTCTCACTTTCTCATCCACCATCTCAGGTTGTCAGTTTGTAGAGAGGCTGAGTTTGTGATAAGACAGTAATGGGCTGTAAAGAAAGAAAGGGGAAAAATGTGCCCAGTTATTAGTGGCTCCCGTGGGACATATGTGTGTGTGTTTGGTGGAGTGTGTGTGTTTGTGAGGAAAGAGATAGAAAGAGATGCCCGTATTTACATGTGTCACGCATCTCCTCACCCCCCTCCACCCCCCCACCGCCTGGAGAATTGTCAGCCATATTGCTGCAGCGCTTGGCGTGAAAAGGTGCAGCAACAAGTGCCTGCGACTGGCTGTCTCAGTTTCAATCAAGCTCCACCGCTCCCGGGGAAAGACTAATGCTAATTGCACTTGTGTGGCAATAGCAAATAAACCGCCTAAACGACACGTCAATTTATTATCACTGCAGATGCTGACTGCTCTCGGTTTCAGGATGTTGTTTTAGATACTAGAAGGTTAACTCGAGTGCTGCGATACAGAGGTGCAGAAAAGCCAACACGGCAGTGTGCTGATGATGAATCGCCACTAGAGCGAATGTACGGTTTGTTTATGTTGGGTCAGGACTAGCACCACTGGGATTTTCTCATTTCTCTTATGAGTGTTACTTCAGAGGATTCAGAGAGGTGCAGGACCAGAGAGGGCTGAAAAAAAAAAGACAAGGAGGAATTCATCATTTGATCCTCTTTGTCTTTTGGAGCTTCCTCTCTGTGGATGCAGGGAAGGATCATGTTACTAACGGTTCTCTCAGACCACTCAAAGGGCGGAAAACGAAAAAACAAAGGTGCGTATGAGTTTTCTGAAGAATTAAAGAGCGCTTGAAACCTACCGAAGGATACAGACAGTAAATAAGCCGGCGTGTATCTATTAAAACCCTGATTTATAACCGCTGTTTGTCATCTAACGTGTTAGCCAGGTGTGCGCATGACTCTGGGTGAAACCAGAGCCAGGTGTAAATCACAGCTCTGAGCTCAGGAAGACACGAACGATTCAATTCCCAGATTGCCGAGCTTCGGGATGCTTTCGTCTGCCCCGTCAGCGGCAGGGGTGGGTTGAGGGACATTTGTTATGCGTTTAAGGGTGAAGAACATATCTCCTATCCCACCGTCTTCCTCCGCCTCCTCCTCTCAATATCTCCCAGCCCTCTTTTTTTTTTTGCCATCCGTTCACTGTCTCTTTCTCCTCCCATCCCTTCTTTCTGGATTCCCACCGGTTGCTGGCATTTCCTCTCGCTGTCTGCCTGTGGAAGAGGGGGATAAATCCTGTCTTTCTGGCAGAAGCTGCTGCGCGGCCTGGCGGCGGTGGAGGCCATTGACAGTTGAGTGTTGTCAGGGGATATTAAAGTCCAGCAGCGGGCCCATTTGCGTTATTATTTCATGGACTCTCCCATAATCAGTTCCATGCCTCCCCCTCTGCGCTTCCTGCCAACATGTGTCTGCTGTGTTTAATAGTTCAGTGACAACAAATTTATGTTGCTAAGCTCCAGAAAGTAAACCTCACCCAAATACCCCGCGCCAGCCTCCCCCTCCTAAGATGTGCGCGGTCGGCGATATGGAATTTACTTGTTTTGAGCTTGGCCTAATTGTTTCCAGATTTCAGTCTTCCCCGGAATATTCCTGAGCGAAGCCACATTTTCTCACGATGCCGGCGGCCAAGAATATCTGGAGTCCAACTGCGGTCGCTCGCTGCTGCTTTCCCTCCGCTTGTCAAACATCCTACACCAGACCGCAATGATTTGTCTTCATGTTAACCATGCCTAAGAGACGGCTGCGGTATTAGAACTTGTAGCAGAAAGTGGTATCTCATTAAGCCCCTGCCTTAGTGGCTTCATCACTCTGTCGTTTTTGACATATCGTGGCTGTCACTGGAGAGCGCACAAATAATCAACTAAGAGCTGTTTCCCTTTTTTCTTTTCTGTCCTTTTTCACTTTTTCTCATCTTTCTTTCTTTTTTTTCCACATCCAATGGGTCAGTGAGGATCCAAGTATATTACTCTTGCAAATTAGGACTATGATTTGAGAATGCAGTGAGAAAATCATAGAGGATGTGGGAAAGACATGCTTTTTTCTCGCCCTCTCATTAATAAAAGATCTCCTTTTTGGCTGTAACCTTCTTATTAACAGCTGCAGAACAGTCCAATTTGATCTGCATTTCTCCACAGCCGACTCGGCGCTAACTCCTCGCACCCTTAACAAATGCGGCAATATTAGAGCCTCTCATTGACCTTGCAGAGTGTCCGTATGAATATGGATGTCCACTCGCGTTTTACTATGCAGTTCCCAAGGAAGCCGGTCCTTTGACCGCTCTCCAGAAGGATTGGCTTAGGTTTCCGCAGAGCCGCATTCCTCCACCGTGTCTTGTTTGGGTGACGTGAGGTTTGGAGCACGGCTATAAAAATCACGGACACGTCCGTGTGAGGATAGAGGAGGATCATTAATTCATAAAACGCGCACAGCCTCATCCAGCCCGGTGCAGTGCGAATAAACATCACCTCTAATAAGAAGCCCGTGCTCTGTATTCTATAAATGAGCTGGATGCGGGGTCCCCGGGTACGCCACTGCAAACCAACTCTGCTGGATTAAGACGTAATTAATCTATCATCTCCCCTTCAACTTGTTCTGATAATACATATGAGCGCAGCCTCTCCAAGCTCTGTCTTCTGTAGGGTAAATTACACAGAATATAGATGGAACACCTAGCCTAGTGTTTATTAAAGATTTTGTAGTCTGTAGACACGGCCCTTGGTTGGAAATGACCAAGTGGTGGTCTCCTATCTCTGCTCATTTAAAGTCTAAGTTTACTCTAGATGTAATTGATCAGATAAGATGTATGTTGGTGTCTGGAGCTTGCTCCTGTGGATTTGCACTGGAGCTATTAGGCTAATGTACTAAAAAAAGTAGTGGCCTCCACTTAGCTTTGTGGAAACGATTTGTCTGAACCATTCAATTTGTTTTAAACCACACTTGTTAGGTGACCTCAAACAGGCTTTCTTCTGTGGAATCATACTTCCATGATTATATGAGATGAATGAATTGTTGTAACACACACATAGTGCTTTTGTAGAGCCCCCAAAGTGGGTTACATTCTTTGAAACATTATGGAATTATATTAAGTACTACCCAAGTGTAGCCTCCATTTGAATGATATGACAGCAATCAATCCACAACAGTCTGCTCATCACACATCAGCTGTTAGGCGGAGAGGAGGGAGCGTGACCGAGGCTAGACGTGATCACAGTGGCTGATATAGCTTGACATCAGTAATAACACCCTGACTCTTTACCTGGGAATATTCCGGGACATTTAATGATCTTGGAGGGTCTGGACCCTGGTTTTACATTTCATTTAATGGACGGTGCTGTTTGATCGGTACAGTGTCCCCATCACTGCACTCACACATTGGGATCCACACAGACCACAGGGACAGCACCTTCTGTTGACAGAACTACCAGCATCCAAGCAAGATATCTTAAGAGGTCTCCCATCCAATCGCATGTTCTGCTGTTGAGGTGCTTTGGGCTGCTGGTAAATGTTTATAGATGGACTAAGTGTGTACAGAAAGCTTGTTTCAAAGTACCTGCAAGAAATGTACCCAGTCCATTTTTATAAGTAATATTTTGCTGAGCAGCATCGGAAAACCTAAGTGAACCATGAAAACTGCTGGGGTCTAAATGTCCATTAATTT
Source organism: Hoplias malabaricus (assembly GCF_029633855.1). Taxonomy (NCBI): domain Eukaryota; kingdom Metazoa; phylum Chordata; class Actinopteri; order Characiformes; family Erythrinidae; genus Hoplias; species Hoplias malabaricus. Next base: position 5,279,608 of record NC_089802.1, read on the forward strand.
TTAGTTACATTAAGCTTCACTACCACAGTAGCTCCCGTGAAACTGAACTGAATACACCTGCGGTGCTTAGTACATATCAGTTCGGCTCTACTCGCTTTTTGGTACCTGGTACCTTGTTGGTTTTCCCTGCAAAATGTAGATGCTGACATAACAAAATGCTGTTTCTCGCTGGAACCACAGGCTTTGGAAGCCATAAGAACAACAGCACTCAGTAAAAAGCTTTGTTACTTATTACTTTGTTGTTGTTGTTTGAAGCTGAATACAGCTCCACACATCAGTTCAGACTGCATTCACTGGCCAATCAATGCTCTGCTAAAATGTACATGTCATGGTTTGTCTCTACTTGCCTCGCTTAGAACCACAAGTAGAGCAGAGTCATAGTACCATGCAGTGGAAAAGGCCTGTAAAATTTTGGTTGATTAAAGTTGATATCATGATGCCAGTCATGAACAGGTAGCGCCCTCTTGTCCTTGACCGCTGGACTCTTTGGGTGCCTGAGCTCTCTGATTGGTGCAAACAGCCCCTGCCATATCCTGATTGGCCCCAGGTGGTCCGTGAGCCTCATTTGTGAGCGGACGTCTTCACATTGTCTGATCAGATAATAGTCTAGCTTGGAGGCGCTCAGGGCTGCCAGTCTTGCAGATTGGAAGAGATTGAAGAGTGCTGAGGGTGGCTGCTGTGTGCACTTGTTTTAGGTCGACTGCCTTGCGCCCCCCAAGGGGTCTCCAGGTCTACAGCGACGCTCCCTACTGAGCAGATCTCAAACTCCCCCTTTAGCTACACTCCCCCTTCATCTACCACCCGCTAACGACCCACCCTCACCCTGATCTCACCCACGTCCGCCCCCTCCTCTCTTCTTTTGCTCTTATTATAGAGCCTAATACCAGCAGGCAGTGTATTAATATGTAGGAGATCAAGAGATTATTGATTAGAATCACTTGCCTAATATCCCCTTGTCTGTCATGTAGTTCACTGAGGCCTCTTTCATGTTCTTTCCCCCCTTTTTTTTCTGCCCCTCTTCTCCCCTCCCTCATTTGGTGTCACTCTATTTAAATATTCATGGCAGAGCTTGCTTTGTGCCCCTACAGCTGAATTTCTAATTAAACTGTCAAAAGAAATACAATATGGCCCTAAGGGTTATTATCATAAGGGTCAGCTTCCACTGAACGGCCCTGGTCATACCGAGGGGGTAATTACCTCTAAGCATGGAGTGTTTACCTTTTCCTATACCTGTGGCCTAAAGCGGCAAACCCAAATGAGACTCGGGTCGCTCCCGTCCGCCTTTGAAGCCCCCTCCACGCCAGCTCAGATCACTGGGATGGAGAGAAGACACTGACGAAAGCAGGGTCTATAACAACATAATCAGCAATTATGGCTGGGAAATGGAGAGAATCGCAAATTTTATCTCATTAAAAAGACCCTTTTTTCTTCTTCGTTTTTTTCCTCCCCTTCACTCAATCACTCAGTTACTCACTCGCTCATTCCCTGTCACTGCTCCTTCTTTTGAATTCAAATGATTCTGCTTTAAAGGTGAGCGTGCTCGAGAATCTGGAGATGTAATTCAGGAGAAGAAAGCTAGTGCCAATTAGTGGAGCTCTCTGGCTAAAATATGAATGACATTTGCTCTGGCAGCGTCTTAATGTAGCAGTGGCATTAGTCTCATCCTGCCACCGTCAGTTTATTTCCCATCATTATTGTTGCCTTAGTACTTCTGTCAAATTATGGGCACTAATTTCTCTTCATTTTTTTTACGAGACCCGTTCGCAAGTGTCTTTAATGAGTCTCAAAACTGAAACCTGACCGGGTCCACTGGAGTTAAAACGGGATCCTCCCATCACCCCCCACCCCCACCCCCATCAGAAAGAAACTTAAATGCTATCGTTCCTGGGCAATTTATCTCACCCACGTTATGTTATACCATACCTCACATACATAAAGGCACTTCTTTAATTTGACTTTTTATGTGACTGTTTAATGTGAACTTTTAGGGCACTCGTAATGCCCTCCAAATTTGTAGAATATCACAATAAATCAGGGCCTTGCCCATCTAATGACAGTTTATTTCATCCATTAGTTTTTTATTCTCCTGCCAAGTTATGGCACCTAGTTAAATTTTCTTTCCCTGGGACCTTTATGGGTTACATTTTAAAAGTTAATACTTGGAAAAGTTGATAATTCGAGAGGTTGAGTTCATTGTTGTCACACTTCAAGAGGATTGGTTACCTTCGACTCAAATATTCCATTCTCGGAAATGAAGTATTGAAGGTCAGGATTACGACAAAAACTGCAACCGTCCAAAGCCACTGCATCTCCGCGATGGAAAAAGTGTGTACTCTGCAGTAATGTGATCTAGAGGGTGACTCAAGTCTAACAGAAGGTAATGGCAGAGCGTGTTCCCGTTTAATATGTGTGGCCTGCAGTTATATGACACCAAACCTCCACACAGTGACCATATAAAATAGCACAGGTGGTGCTAATGGTCTCTCGACCACATGTGCAGTACCTGTGTAAAGTCACATTGTTCTTTATGGAGCTGGAGGCGAGCGCCATAGTGTGAAGGTGAACTGATTGACATGTGGTCATTTTCATTTTTCTTTTTTTTGAGCAGCTATGTGCTACCTTGACTTATTGAACTTATTTTTATAGCAGAAGTGAAACACAAACGCTGGCGAGTCACCTTGTTAAAAACCCAATAAGCCACAAGTTGGACAGCACCAGTTTACAGCATTATGTAACTCAAACCAATGACAACTCACATAAGCAAGACTCCAACATGTCACATAACACTTTTGGCTTGTAGGGATGTACTCAAAGAGTATGAAGCATGGAAGTGTACGCTAACTTGAAGCCTGGGAACTATTTAACATGCAAGTCATAAAGTGTATTTATACGCCGTGTTCTCTTGCGTATGGAGTGTATGTGTGGCCACACGCTTTCAGAATTATTCATTGCACTACTAGCACTACTGTACATACATCAGACTTCATGGGAGTTTAATACCATACTTGATCCACCCATTCGTTCTCTGTAACCGCTTCATCCCGTTCAGGTTTGCGGCTGTTATTAATCCTGAACTTGGCTTTCACTTGAATATCAGTCTGTCTTCAACGGTGGCAGAAAAAAAGGCATCGTTCCTATAAATAAATAAATACACAAAACTACAAAAACAAGATTTGTGTCATTATACATTCCACCTCCGTCATTGACAAAAGACAGAGAGCGGCCTTTGATTGCTGATGTGCTTAACTCAACTAATGGTCCCCAAAACGCCCTATTTAGAAGTGCTTAATTTGGCATGAAGGAACGGAAGTGTGTGTTTTTCCCTTTCACTCTGACATGAATTAAAGGCAAACAATGGCAGGGAGGAGAAAGGCACCTGATGGCGCTGCACTACGCCGCTCTCCCACGTCTCATCATCTGATGATGAACGAGCTTCATATAATTTTCAAAGAACATTTATCACGACTCAAGCAGTGTGAGAAATCTTTAAATAGAGGTTGATATGTGGAAAGGAGGAGGAGGAGGAGGAGGAAGGGGGGATCTGAACAAAGGCTGCCTCAGAAGTAATGATTTCCTCTTCTTTTCAAAGTGCTCCTCGGCCTGCCCGTGTCTTTAGATGTTTGGAGGCGCTTTATTGGGGGCTGCCGTTATTGTGTCATTTCTTGAGGAGGGCAGTGACATTCATTGGCTCCCAGTGAGGTTATTTACAGGGGGCTTGGTGACAGTGAAACATGTCTTTGCCATAGCCCCCCAAACATGGCCTAGCATGTTTTTCTTTTTCTTTTTTGTTCTGTGTTCTTTTTCTGGAGCTGTGTGACGGAGTGAGAGATAAGTGGCAACTGAGACCACAGGCAGGGACAGGAAACTGAGACAAATGACTCCACAACCTGAACTCAATAAAAACTCATTTTTTGACAGTGGAAAAGTTCTGTGCTCTCCACAGTGTGAGGTTATAGGATGCTGCCGTGTGACGAAATGTGCTATCATTATGCGTATGAATCCTTTACATATTAATTTGAAAATGCCAGTTACATTTACATCGTGTTGGAACACTTTCAGGGTCTTAATGAAATGTATGTGACATGCTTTGGTCAAAATACCACAAGGATGAAGCGTTCTCCTCTTGTATAAACAGCCTTGTTCAGAACGGCCTGCTTAGCGCTTGTTTCTTTAAATGATAAAGAGCTACTCGCTGTTCACCTCAGTGCGAGTGCACAGCAGTGAGGAGCGAGGAGTCTTTGTTGTTGTGAAATCCAGCGCTGTGATTGGAGAGACTCAGGCAAGGGGGCGGAACAATTTGAAATTCTTTTCACTTGAACAAGAAGAGCACAATCTGAATGCCTTGTATTTATCCCGTTCTCTTAGACTTAGGCAGAGCGAAATATGGGTGGGTGGTCTTGTTTCACAGTGTGTGGGTTGGTGGGCTTCTCCCTGTGCCTGCGTGGTTTTCCTCCGGGTGACAGTCTGTGAGGAGTGTGGTGTGTTCTCCATGTGTCTTCGTGGGTTTCCTCGGGGTGACTATCTGTGAGGAGTGTGGTGTGTTCTCCCTGTGTCTGCGTGGGTTTCCTCTGGGTGACTGACTGTGAGGAGTGTGGAGTGTTCTCCCTGTGTCTGCGTGGGTTTCCTGCAGGTGACTGTCTGTGAGGAGTGTGGTGTGTTCTCCCTGTGTCTGCGTGGGTTTCCTCCGGATGAGTGTCTGTGAGGAGTGTGGTGTTTTTCTTCCTGTGTCCGCGTAGGTTTCCTCCCACAGTCCAAAAACACACATTGATAGGTGGATTGGTGACTCAAAAGTGTCCGTTGGTGTGAGTGAATGTGTGTGTGTGTTGCCCTGTGAAGGACTGGCGCCCCCTTCCAGGGTGTGTTCCCGCCTTGCGCCCAATAATTCCAGGTAGGCTCCGGACCCACCGCAACCCTGAACTGGATAAGGGTTAGAGATAATGAATGAATGAATGAATTAATAATTTACATTTTATCCTCCTGTAAATTAAATTTTTGTTCAGATTGTGACTTTCTGTTAAATGATTATTTATAAATGTGTGGGGTTTTTTTTTTCCATTTCCGTTTGTATAGTATAAGCATTATGATATTCCCATGACCCTAATCAGTATGAAGTGGTTATTAAGGCAAACTGATTGAATCCTTTATTTGTACTCGACACTTTGTCTAAGTGACTCTGTTCCATTCTTTCCTCTCTTTAAGCTACAAACTGAGAGTAACAGACGATTTCACTTGGACCAGAGCTTTAAAACCCATCCAAACTGGCTGGAGCCCATCTGTGAAAAAACAATTTATTTCACATTATGGAGCACCATGTCGTGGATCATTTTCTGACACCTCGGAGTAAGACTTCAAACGAGCCCAAAGGCTTTTTTTTTTCCCCCTTCTCTCTCTTCCTCTCCGTTCCCTGCTTGTCAGCTTCACGTTTCCTCTCTTGTTGGCGCGACTCGGGCTATCGGCCCATTATACATGGCAGCGCTGGAAAAATAGGATTACAGCAGGAGATTGTGGGGCTTTATCCCAATACCAATTTTATCTGGGTGACTGATAAACTGCTTTAACCCCGCAGAGCTCAGGGAAGCTAATGGGAAATCAAAGTGCACTTGAACATGAGAAGACACTCTGCCCTGGTTGGAGAGGTCATCAGCTCGCTGTAATACACCAACGCTGCCGGGATTATTTTTCCAAGCTGGACCTCTAGGCTTTGGAAGATTGACCTAGTGTTAAAGATAGTGTTTGCTGTTGACTTGGATGTGATAACAGACGGATCAAGAGGTGAATGTGTAAGTGCTGAGTAACTGACCCACTAGCTCAGTATTGGGTTTGACACTGGTAATTGCGATTCCTAGCACAGTAAGGTGTTGCATGTGTCTGGTTATTGGTCTGTGTGTGTGTGTATAATATATATATATATATATATATATATATATATATATATATAGAACTATATATATAATGTACACATGTAGGCTACTGAAGGCAGCTGGCTGGCTGCTCGGTCATGTGAATCTAGGCCAGTGGTTAATGGCGAAGCCACCACTAGGCCTCAGCCTCTCTTCGCTGCCTATCCAGACATTAAAAAGAATTTCAGATATCCTCCACTTCTTTGAGGATGCACTTCCTTTGAGATGGGGTTTCTTTTGAGCATATCCAAAGTGTTTTTCTGCTACATGGACCACTCCACAATAATTTAAGCTACAGTACACAGATGCATAGAGGCCAGGCACTGGCAATCAAAGCTACCCAGCAACGTTTGTTGCAGCCAGGCCTTAATTGAAATGATGAAACAGAAAGTGCACCAGATAAGTTGGCATGCAGTCTTTGGCTGCCGTAATTGTATAAGTTATAGTTTGTGAAATAATACGCAGTGTCGCATACACCCAAATGGATGATGCACTGTTTAAAAGCAGTCTGAAGAGTATCGTAGATCATATTTTATTTGCTCACGTCGTGGTATACGTCCGGCACGTCAGTTTACGATTCCCTGCATGCTTCTCGGCGGCAGGTTGCAGCTACAGCACCATATTGCGGAGAAGCAGCACATTTCTGGAGTAACTTTGATTGACATTAACTGTGCATATGTGTCCAATCTGCTCCTTAGGATACGCTGGATCATGATGATCCTTATTTATGTTTTCCGCTGTCGGCGCACTGCGAGCTAACTGCCCATTCCACACTAAATTAATTAGTTTGGCAGCCAGCCTGAGATGGAAAATTGGATCCAATATGTTATTTCCAGAGGATTTCAATGAGGCTTTCATTTGAGGGTGAGGCAGATTTCAAATATTTGGGTCACAGATTTCGTATGGGCATCCATTATTATTATTATTATTTTTCCTGTCCATTCCTATCGAGCAAAACAATTCCTGATGAATAAATGTTTGAATGATGTTGTGGTGGAAATGCAGTTACGTCTGATGTCATAGCACTGTTTTGACAATATCCGCCACCCCTTGGTAGAACATCTCTGCTAACCTTGGACAGCAGGGATTTTTCTTTTTATTATTTTATTTATTTTTATTTATTTATTTATTTATTTTTATTTTTTTTTGAGAGAGAGAGAGAGTAAGAGAAAGACAGTGAGAGACTGTACCTATGTTGGCAATAGTTCAAACCCCTGTTCCTCATGAAAGGTTTTATCCAAATAAATAAATAAATAAACATCCCTGAGAGGAAAGGCGAGAGGGGGGAAAAATGAAGGAGAAAAAAGGGACTGCGGAAGTGCCTCCGTCCCGTGTTGTTTTGTGGAAGATAAATCCTTTGTAGTGCATGCTCTTCTAATAACAACATTGCTAATTAATAACTTCTACACAATTATAAATTAACTTCGGATCAGGACTCCGGCTTTGCATATGATTTCCCATAATCGCTAAAGCTACTGCAAAAACATGTCTCACATCAACCGTAACTCTCTCATTTAACATGGGCTCCGAGGGTCCTCCCTGGGTTTGAATGTACAGCAAATTATCTCTGCTGGGACCTGGCAGGAAACCCCAAAAAAATCACTGCACTCCACTTTTTTTTTTGTCATTTAAAAAAGCACCTTAATGATTTTTATTTTAAATCCAGTCTGTGCTTTAAAGGAATTAAAATGAATATTTAAAGCTATTAGGGAAAAAGCGGCACAAAATTAGTTTAACATTTTACACAATGCTACAATTAGTTTTTCTGCTCTCTTCCATCCTTCACCCTCTGCCCTTCTTTTCTCTTATTTTTTTTCTCTCTTTTCTTCTCATTTCATATTCCCTCTCTCTTCTCTTTTCCTCCTTTTCTTTCTTCTTTAACCTCTCCCCACTCTACCTTTCCTTTTTACCTTATTTTTTTTTTTCTTTTCTCATTTTTTCCACCTCTCTCCTCCTCCTTTCCTCTCATCTACATGTGCAAAATGATTAGGACAGCCTCTGTGTGCCACTCATTGTCGAGGCCTAGGTGGCGAGACACCGGGTCCACAGTCACGTCCTGGTAATTAATGAGTGAGAAAGGAGGAGAAAGAAAGCAGGAGAGGACATGACAGAAGAGTACGAGAGAGAGAGAGAGAGAGCAGACGAGAGCAGCGTGACACGTACCCTGACTTCTGCTATTCCTCTGTGGTATATCAAAGGCTATTCCTTTAATGTGGAGATTATGCTTATGTACTTGTCTCTACTTGAAAGGCATTTTCCTAATTTACTTATTAATGACATGTAAATCTATTTATACTGAGGCCCTCAAGTTTGAGGAAATGCACCCCATCTTACTTGCCATAAATCCAACGGTTGGAAAACAGAGAGGGAGGGTAAGAGAGAGGGTGGGTGGAGGGAGGTGTGCAAGGAGTGGTGGTGAGGGGGGGGGGAAGCCCACCCTCTCATTCTTGTTCGGTTAAAAATTTATACACTCCATGTTAAATTTATTAATATTGCTTGCTGTCATTCACTTTGCTGCTCTCGAACTGAAATATGACTTGACAGCAAGCACATTAAAGATGTATGTCATTGTATTCAACAAAGATTAATGAAGCTCAGTAAAAATAGCTGTGTGAGAGTGTAGAAGAGAGAGAGAGAGAGAGAGAGGTAGAGAGTGAGTGATTGGAATGTGAAATCACTGAATTAAACAAGGCCTCGTGCTGCACAGTTTAATATGCTTCTGGGACTGAAGCTTCGCCAGGAGCTTTTTGGGGATGGAGCCGCATTGTATGTACAAGCGTGAAAACCAGATAAAGTGCAGTCTGCTCCAGTACGGTCTATCTGTCAGATATACAGATACAGAGTGGAAGAAAAAAGATTTTTTTTTCCTTTTTTTTCCCTCCTCTCCCCAGAATCACTGACATCTCCAGCAGAGGAGAATCTAGAGACTCCCTTCTGACACAGTGCTATTCCCACAGACATGAATGACATCTGAATGTAAACATATTTTTAAGTCAAACCAAAAATGTCACCCGCATCTCTTTCAGACGCGCCACAGCAGACGAAAACTAGGCCAGGAAATCCATGCTAGAGTCTACAGATGAGCTGAGGAGAGCGTAGAAGTTCAGAAATCTGCTGGATGATCACACATGAAGACGACCCACTTACCAGCAAAACTACAGCTGTGTGATTTCTCTGATTGAATAAGTACTTCTCAGTTCAGGTGATTAGCCGCTTACTGTCAGTTACTGTCAACTATTTCGTACTTTTACCAGTCAGAATACATTAGTGTACACACACTGGCTTTCTTCAGGAAGTGCAGTACATTACGATGTACACAATTATAGACCTTCTGCTGATAAATGTGCTTTATTTTTTTTTGCCCATCTGTGGCAGAGAAAAAAACACACACATACATATACTAGGTTTCCACGATTACAAGGGACATGACATAGACTTCCATTCATTTTGTGGAGGCTTACCCTGACCTTAGCTACTAACTATAACTACTGCTACCATAACCCTAGCCTTAGCACATCTTCACCTAAGTTTTGTCCCCAAAAGGACAACATTTCCTCACAGTGTGAATGTGTAAAGTGATTATTATCCCCATAACCTGAACATTTAGCACACACACATAAACACACCGTAGCAAGTAACTATCCCCAGTGCCCAGAAAGCAGTTGGGGGGTGCCTTGCTCATGGGAACCAAGCCTGCTTCTCTAACCATTAGGCCTTGGCTGTCTGTGTTAGGTGTTGTGTGATTGGTATCATTCTCTTTGGAAATAGAAGCTTTTGTTTGGCCAGTGACTATATTATTTACTATATCATTTGATAACAGCAGCTTTCCTTCACATTGTGTGAACAAGTCCTGACGAATGGACCAATAGAAATGCTTCAAAATTACAAGAAAGTTAAATTGTAAAGTTACGATTTTTTTTTAGATACATGTGGGGTGGCGCAGCAGGGAGTGTCGCAGTCACACAGCTCCAGGGGCCTGGAGGTTGTGGGTTCGGTTCCCGCTCCGGGTGACTGTCTGTGAGGAGTGTGGTGTGTTCTCCCTGTGTCCACGTGGGTTTCCTCCGGGTGCTCCGGTTTCCTCCCACAGTCAAAAAAAACACGTTGGTAGGTGGATTGGCGACTCAAAAAGTGTCCGTAGGTGTGAGTGTGTGAGTGAATGTGTGTGAGTGTGTGTGTTGCCCTGTGAAGGACTGGCGCCCCCTCCAGGGTGTATTCCCGCCTTGCGCCCAATGATTCCAGGTAGACTCTGGACCCACCGCGACCCTGAATTGGATAAGTGCTTACAGATAATGAATGAATGAATGAATGAGATACATGTGTTTCATTGGACAGCGACAATATGCAGAATATATTTCTTTATTTTCTGGTTGATTCTGTATAACTCTTATCTTCAGTGCAGTGTGGTTGTACAACATTAAAACCACTGACGGTGATGCGAAGAAATTGGGTTATCTCATTAGAGTGGCACCTGTCAAGGGGTGGGTCATACCAGACAGCAGGTGAAGTTGATGTTGCTATGGGAAAAATGGAGGAGTGTAAGGATAAGCACCAGTCTATGATGGTCAAACTGAACCAGTGAGAGAGTCCTGGGCACCTGAGGCTCACTGATGCTCATGGGATGGGAAGGCTAGCCCTTCTGGTCCAATCCCACAGAAGAGCTACCGTAGCACACGCTGCTGAAAAAGTTATTAAAGGCTGACACACACAGTATATATATCCATTTTTCCCATAATTCTGTATTCTGTCTCCTGCAGAATGATCTAGATTGCATTTTTATGCCATACATGCAACCTTTGGTTTTGTGACATTCCAAACACGGCTCTGTGTACCAGCGCTCCTCAGAGAGAGAGAGAAAGAGAGAGAGAGAGAGACAGAGAGAGAGAAAGCGCACCATACAGGCACGCACTCATCTCCCCCGGTGTTCCCTCTGAGACTGAACACACACTCCTTTCTCCCCGACATTCTCTCTGAGAGTGCCACAGCCAACCCTTTCCCCAGGCATGCTCTCTGCTGATGTCATATCCCCTGCAGCTGAAAAGAGAAACTCACATCGGCCCTTAGGTGTACTCCTTCTGAAAGTGGATCCACGGCCCGGGTGTCAGCTCTGCTGCAGGAGCCTGCCCACTGCCAAAAGGCCTCTCACCTCATGTAGTGAACAGGCCATCAGAGGGCACGCATCCCCCTCAAACAGAATGCTAGTGTGCTGTGCATGGTTAATATGGCATGACACTGAACTATACAGCGCACCAGCCTCCAGCACGCCAACACACTTCACTCCAGCCCAGTGTGGCTGTGGGGTGTAGGGAAGGTTTGGGCCAAGAGTGGGGGGCGTGGGGGGGGGTGCAGAGTGCATTCAATAGGACCTACTGGGAGCCAATAAAACACTCCTCCTGCTGTACAGCTGCACAAATCATTAGATTAGAAGATTAAACACCCTCGGAACAAATAGCTGATAGTGGTTTTTGCAGTTAAGTCTGTGGTTAGGGGAAGAAAAAGTCAAAACAAAGCAGCATTTGCTGTTCACTCAGCACTACGACTGAGAGAAATCAACATCAGCATTCACAGGAGCACGAGAGAGAGGGAGAAGATTTGTGATGCTGAGTATTTCTAATAGCAGAATAAATAGTAGCCTCACCTAGAAGGGAGAGAGAGAGAGAGAGAGAAATGGGGCTCCCATTACCCAGTCCAGGTGCATTATGCAAAGTTTATGCTCCTAGGAAGAGTCCTCAGGTTTGATATCACAGTCTGAAACAGTGATGCTAAATAGCTGCAGGTGCACCTCCAGATGAAGGGAATGTAAAGGCATGTGGGGTTCTCACAGAGGCTAAAGCATCCAAACTGCTCATACACCCTGTGTACTGTAGGCTATGTATCATCGCTGTCATGACACGCGTTTGTCTGTAGAAGAAGTAAACACTTACTGATTATTAATTTAATTTATATTTGTTCAGAGTTACTTTGATGGGGATCGCATCTCGTGGCTTGACTTTCATTGTGTTCATTCGGCCTCACTCTCAGGATTCTCCCCATTGCGTTCTGACTGGCTCTTTGCCTCCTTCTGTACATCATGCCAAAATAGCAGACTTCTGATTGGTCCGTTTGCGTGTCAATCAGATTCCTTTTCCTGCTGTAGTAGGCATTTCTTGGCCACGTTCAACGTAGAAACGTACCAGACTCTCCTTCAAGTGTCTGGCAATGCAAGACTTCTGTGACGCCCATCATCAGTCCCTGACATCGCTATTCCTCTACACTGAATGCTGTCAAATCCTCACAGAAATGTTCCTTGTATTAAAAAGGCAGTATCTAAACTGAAGCTAGAACAGCAGAGCGAAAAAAAAATGTCTGTAAACGTTTGTCCACACAGTGTGAGCACAGCCTCGTATTTCATGAATGCGTATATCACTCCTACTTCTGAATGCCATTGAGGCATATTCCTTGTGCATTGTGGGTAGTGTAGTTTAAGGCATTAACTCCAGTGTGCTTTGAGAGCAGTAAGACCACTTTATGGTCAGTCGGAGGAAGCATTAATCACTGCATTTCCCTGCTTCTGATCTAAAAATGCAGCTGCTAAGTGTTTAGCTCCCATGTGAAGCTAATAAATTAAATATTAGTATACTACATATTTAAATTCCCTCCCCAGGCTGTTTATAGCCTATTTTGCTATTCTTGTATACTATATTATTCACCAAGCCATTTTCAAACTAATGGCTTGTTACAGCTTGCTTTTGCATTCTATTTGCTTTTGCTGCTGATTTGTTTTTTTTTCTTTTTTTTTTTTTCTTGCATAAAACAAATTGCAAGCGAATCCTGAAGGGAGTGGAGGGAGAAAATTGAAACTTTGAGTCACAAGCCGTTTTGGAATCACTCACCCTTAAGCGGTTGGGGACAGTGGAATAACTGGAGTCTTTACTGAGGCGCCGGGCCGTCGTCATGCGGCGCGCAAGAGCCGCATCCACTTCATTGCTTGGATTCGGCCATGAATGTTTTATACCGGATGCAAATTCGGATTATTCGTCGATGAGACTTATTTACTTGGTTTAAGCCAGATATTTTCAGGGTACTCTTTAAAGCACTAGGCCATTATAAGACATACTCCAACACATATATAATTTATGGATGTAAACAAACTTAGACTCTAATTATATGCATTGGAATCATTGAGAAATTATTAATAACTTAAGTTTATAAATTCTCGGGGAAGCTCATGCAAATAGGAGCATGGCAGAGTGCATTAGCCGTCGTCGTAAACAGTACAGACCAATCAGGAGCTTATGGAGGACTACTGGAAGGAGTGTTGGCTCACTGAAAACTGCATAGTAATAGTAATGATAATAATAATAATACAATGCTGGACATATTCAAACGGTTCCTGGTGGTTGGCTTCAAACACACCTGCATAACCCCCCGAGCACTCAGTCTTAAGGCCTGCTTAATTACCCTATTTTACTATTCTTAAGGAATTCTTCTTTGAAATATTGACATAGCTTTATTCCTCAGTGGACTCTAACCTCCTTATTATTGATAAACTGTCTGCACTGGATCTTTTCTCAATGTGCTGCAAAATTTAATGCCCAATCTTATTTCCAAATTATCGGGCTTTGACTGGACTGTATGGACGTCTCCGTGTCTTTCATCAGAGGGCTGAAGTTTGGGGGCTTTGGGGATTTCAGTGTTCCAGAGTGCATATCCAAATCAGTCCTATATGCATGAGCTTTGATAGAGCGTGTGCTCCCGTCATCATTCGCTAACGATTCTGTCTGCCACGCCAGGCTCCTGTCTCGTTGGGACAATGGGAGGGGCACCTTACCATCCATAATGACTGCTTTAAATATTTCAACTCCTCAATCTAGAACTGATGGGTGTGGATGAGGTTTCTGTTGTTCTTTTTTGGTTGGTATTATTTTTATTGTATTAATCATTTAATAGTAATTATTTCCAAGTAATGACCAAGTAATGGGCACGTTACATATTCAGGATGTGCCTAGAATTTAGTAGTAATTACAAGCTCTAACCTTACTTTGGATATTAAAGGATACAGGGGTTTATTTAAAAGCTGTTAATGTAGATACAGCATTTTTTTTTAGCTACAATAAAGAAATGATGAAGGTGTATAATTTTGATGTATTTGATGCTGTGTGAATAATAAGTAGCTTGTGTTTTTTAGAAGTAGAATGTAAGCATATAGTGCTAGAAATAAATGAAATCTAGTTACATAACTATTTGTAATTAGAAGGTTAGGCTATAGTTTTCAGTAGCTGAGTAAAAACAGAAGGGTTCATCCACTCGACCAATAGGAAGAAAGAGA